>NW_005363642.1:2779897-2825108 GCF_000412655.1 Myotis brandtii
TCTCTCTCTCCCTCTCCCTTCCTCTCTGAAATCAATAAAAATATATTTTTTTTAAAAAGAAGAAGAATGCTTATTTTATTTATATTGTTTTTTATCCTCAGGCAAGGATATGCTTATTGGCCTTTTAGAGAGAAAGGAAGGGAGAGAAAGAGAGAAACGTGGATCTGCTGCCCTACCTACCCCAACCCCCCGCATGCACCCTGACAGGCTGGGCATGTGCCCTGATCAGGACTCAAACCTGCCACCTCCTGGTGCACGGGACGATGCTCCAACCAGCCCAGCCACACCAGCCAGGACAAAGTGTAATGTTTAATGTCTCTTAGCTTTCATTCATTGATAATAAACCTTGTAACAATTTTCTTTCTTCCGTTTTACTGTCCTTGCCCTCTTTCCCTTAGGAGTCCTTAGGAATCGAGGTTTGCGTTCTTTATACAGGCAATGTTTTGCAGAACCAGAGAACTTGAGAGCTAACCAAGATCTTAGAAACTATTGAGTCAACAAACGTTCATTGGATATTGACTGTTTGCTAGATGGACCAGCCATACGCTACAAAGCACAAGGTTGGACTGGGGCCATGGGCTTCTGGAACACATTCCAGCATGTTTTCCCAAGCGGAAAAAGCCAAGGAGAAGAATGCACCTACATTGTTTTCAAAGGCTGGGTTTCAACTGCAGAACAATTGAGCTTGTGTTTATAAACGCAGCTATTTAAAGGGATATATGACTTATCTTCCAGTTAACATACCATGCAAATGTGTAAGGCTGAGCTTTGTCAGCTGAAACTAGTAAACAGGAGAACAGAAGGGCTCCAATGAAATCATTTCTATTAAATGAATTGTTTATGAGAATGCTATTTTCTTTCTTTGTGACTGTTTGGGAACAAAAAGAAAATTAACAACACAATCTTGATAACTCTTCTTTGCAGAACTCTCCTCTAGAATTCTCCTTGGGGATGTGGGACAGTTATTATAATTAGATGCTTGAGAAGCTACTAAGAGGAAGCTAACATTACCGAGTGTTTATAATGTGCCAGCTATTGTGATAAGCAGGCTATACCCAGTATCTCATTTTATCTTCCCCCCAAATCTGAGATTATACATTTATTAGAACTGAGTTCAGTTCAAGTTCACAGAGACCCAAAATGACAGTGGCCTGAATAAGGTAGAAGTTTACTTTTCTGTCACATAAAAATCTGTTATAGCCCGGCCAGCATGGCTCAGTGGTTGAGCATTGACCTATGAACCAGGAGGTCACGGTTCAATTCCCGGTCAGGGCACATGCCTGGGTTGTGAGCTCGATCCCCAGTGTGGGGTGTGCAGGGGACAGCGGATCAATGATTCTCTCATCACTGATATTTCTATCTCTCTCTCCCTCTCCTTTCCTCTCAGAAATCAATAAAAATTTTTTAAATAAAATAAAAAATTTAAAAAAATCTTAAGTAAAGTGGTCCAGGGCTGGGGTGGCAACTCCCGGGTGTCAGGAAAACAACGTTGTTCTGTCTTATTGGTCTACTATGGATGCCCTCCATTCTGCAGGCCTCACGTTCCACATGGCTGCTCCATCTCCAGCCATTACACCTAAAACCCAGCTCAGGGGAAGGGGAGGGGGAGAAGGGAAACAGCCCCCAGAAGTTTCCCACACCACTTTTACCTACGTCCCATTGGCCAGAACTTGGTCACATGGCTACATAGCTGCAAGGGAGGTTGAGAAGTAAAGTCATTCTTTGGTACAACCATGTGCCCCAGCAGTTGTTGCCACAGGTAAGATACTATTGTTAATCCTCTTTTACAGACAAGAAAACTTAGAAGATAGTGACTAAACCAAGGTCACAACATTAATAGGTATGAGCTAGGATTTACAAAACCCTATGTTTGATTTTTTGTTCCATGCACCTTACATTCATTATTAACTCCTATAGGTTGCTCGGAAGAAATTACACAAAAACAGTGCATTTAGAATTTTACTCTTTTACACTCACATCACTGCTTATTTTATCAAATAGAAATTTTGAAAGGACAGCTGTTTCTGTGACCGAGAATGGTGTGCAGACTAACAAACAATAGTGCTTCCCTCTTCTCGGGGGGAAAGTGGGCAAATGGGCCAGCCCTCCCTACCCCAAGGGGGTTTGTAAGTGTAGATCAGCCTTCCTCCTCCGTCCAGGACTCACTATGGCTGCAGCACCTTATACCCTTCACAGAATTAACCCAACATAGATTGCAGACCTAAACTTAAAGTGTAAAATTATAAAACTCCTAGAAGATAACATAGGAGAAACCTAGACCTTGAGAATAGCAATGACCTTTTAGATACAACACCAAAGGCATACTCCATGAAAGAAATCATTGATAAATTGAACTTCATTAACATTTAAAATCTCTGGCCTGGCCAGTGTTGCTCAGTGGTTGAGGGTCGACCTATAAACCAGGAGGTCAAGGATCAATTCCTGGTCAGGGCACATGTGGGCTTGATTCCCAGTAGGGGGTGTGCAGGAGGCAGGAGATCTATGATTCTATCTCTCTCTCCCTCTCCCTTCCTCACTGAAATCAATAAAAATGTTTTTTAATTTTTTTAATTTTAAAAATCTTCTGCTCTATGAAAGACAGTATCAAGAATATTAGAAGATAAACCAGATAAGCCACAGACTGAGAGAAAATATTTACAAAAGATACATGCAATAAAGGACTGTTATCCAAAATATACAAAGAACTCTCAAAACTCAACAATAAGGAACAAACAACCTGATTTAAAAAATGGGCCAAAGACCTTAATAGACACCTCACCAAAGAAGATACATAGATGGCACATAAACGTATGAAAAGATGCTTCACATCATAGCATCAGGAAATGCAAATTAAACAACAGGGAGATATCACAACAGACCTATTAAAATGACTAAAATTTGGAACACTGACAACACTAAATGCTGGCGAGATGTGGAGCAACAGGAACTCTCATTCATTGCTGATGGAAATGCAACATGATACAGCCACTTTGGAAGATAGTCTGGCAGTTTCTTATAAAACTAAACATACTCTTATCGTATAATCCAGCAATCTGGCTCCTTGGTATTTGCCCAAAGGAGCTGAACACTATGTCCCCACAAAAACCTTCACCTGGATGATTACAACAGCTTTAGTCATAAGCTGTGTTACATTCAGATGAGGGAATATTACTCAACACTAAAAGGAAATGCGCTATTGCCCTAGCCGGTTTGGCTCAGTGGATAGAGAGTCAGCCCTCGGACCAGAGTGTCCCGGGTTCAGTTCAGGTTAAGGGCATGTACCTCCTCGGTTTCAGGCTCAATCCCTGGCCCCACGTCTGTGTGCAAGCGGGGGCAACCAGTCAATGTGTTTCTCTCACATTGATGTTTCTCGCTCTCCCTTCCACTCTCTCTCTAAAAATCAATGGGGAAATACCCTCAGGTGAGGATTAACAACAACAACAACAAAAATGCTTAAAAGAAATACGTTATCAAGCCATGAGAAGACATGGAGGACCCTTACTGCATGTTACTAAGTGAAAGAAGTCAGTCTGAAAAGGCTACCTACTGCCTGATTCCAACTCTCCTGCATTGTGAAAAAGGTAAAAGTTTGGAGATAGTAAAAACATCAGTGGTTGCCAGGCATTGTGGCAGAGGGAGGAATGAGTAGGTGGAGCACAGAGGACTTTTAAGGCAGCAAAAATACTCTGACACCACAGTGATGGAAACATGTCACTGACATTTGCCCAAACCCACAGAATGAACACCACCAAGAGTGAACCCTAATGTAAACTATGGACTCTGGGTGATTTGATGTATCATTGTAGGCTCAGCAATTGTAACAAATGTACCACTATGGTGGGGGGTGCTGAAAATGGGGGAGGCTGGACATCTGTATCTTCCCCCCAATTTTGCTGTGACCCTAACACTGCTCTAAAAATAATTTTTAAAAAAAGTCTTGGCATACAGTCAAGGAGCCTCCTAAAATGTACCTATGTGTATGTTTCTAGGAAGAAGGTCAAAGGCTCTGTGCCAAGCCCCCACCCCCACCCTTAAATTATAAATATTAGTGGTCTGGGTTGATGGCTCTCAAATGTCAACACGCCTCAGAATCCCTGGGGAGTGTGGTAAAATTCCGGGTATTCAGCAACCCTGCTCCCTCCAGCAAGGTCTAATTCAGGGGGGTTGGGTTGGGTCCTGGATCTTCATTTTTTTTTTAATATATTTTATTGATTTTTTACAGAAAGGAAGGGAGATGGAGAAGGATACAGAGTTAGAAACATCGATGGTTAGAAACATCGATTCAGCTGCCTCCTGCACAACCCCCACTGGGGATGTGCCCGCAACCCAGGCACATGCCCTTGACCGGAATCGAACCCGGGACCCTTCAGTCCGCAGGCCGACACTATCCGCTGAGCCAAACCAGTTAGGGCTGGATCTTCATTTTTAAGTCTCCCACGAGCTGACGGTGATGCAGGTTCCAAGACCACGCTTGAAGGAATACTGCCCCACAGGTTCCTTGACATAAGCTTCTTGAAGGTATTTCTAGCGATGATGTTCTCAGAGGCTTCCAGAAAACAAGCAGCCCTCCCCGGGGGCTGGAGCCCTGTCTCAGGCTGCAAAGGACAGTTGCCCTGTGGGCCAGAAGCCTCTAGATGGCAGTGCCCCGCCAGAAACGGAGCCCGCTGAAGGCCCAGGGAGAGGAGCCCAGAGCCACCAGCCCCACATCCTGCCCCAACTGGCTCACACGTGGAACACTCAGATACATACGTGTCAACTGAGTGATGCATGACCAAAAGAATGATCATTTGAGGGTTTGAAATTCTCAATGATAGTAGCTAACATGTATTGCAAACTTGCTGCTTGGCACTCTTCTAGCCAAATTAGGATCATGCTGTACCTATTTCTCATTATATTCTGAGCATTTCCCCATTTTGATTTCAGAGAGGAAGGGCGAGGGAGAGAGATAGAAACATCAATGATGACAGAGAGTCATTGATTGGCTGCCTCCTGCACGCCCCCGCTCACCCCACTGGGGATGGAGTCCAAAACCCCGGCATATGCCCTGATTGGGAATCAAACCGTGACCTCCTGGTTCATAGGTCAAAGCTCAACCACTGAGCCACACCAGTCGGGATCCCAATTTCTTTTCTTCAAAAGCATCCTTTATATAGGGCTTCAAAATTTTCCGCCTAATGAAACTGGTGTGTTCAACCGACTAGTCCATTATTCTTGGTTTTTAGATTATTTCTTTCTCTCTTCTACTCCAAACACATTTCATATTGTTTACATAAAAATCAGCTTCCAAAACTCTGATTATTCCCCTCCTGGTATTAATGTTTAGAAGTGGACTTTATATGATCAAAAGCTAGGACCTTGTTTAAAGTTCTTGATATGTTTGGCCAACTTATTTTTCAAAATGCTGTAACAGTTTGCCCTCTCAGAGCAGCATGTAGGGAGTTACCATCTCAGACCTCCCAGCACAATGGGTCTAATTGCATGCAAAATAGTCTCTCTTCTGAAAATTTGAATTTCACAAAGGTGAACCTTTTATTCATATATTGATTGGTCATTTGTATTTCTGAAATCTCCCTGTAATATCATTTATTTCTCCTTTGTGACATTTTACTTTCTTATTCACATATATATCTCCCCAACTGTGTACGTACTAGTATGTGTGTGTGTGTGTGTGTGTGTGGGTGTGTGTGTGTGTGTATGATTAAATTTGTCATACTCCTTTTCTTTCAATTCTGTTTACATTGGTGAAACTTAACTTTATACTCATAGCCCTGGCCAGTTTGGTTCAGTGGACAGAGTGTCAGCCTACAGACTGAAGGGTCATGGGTTCAATTCCAAAGTCACATGCCCCTGGGTTGTGGGCTTGATCCCCAGTGAAGGGCGTGCAGGAGGCAGCTGATTGATGATGCTCTCTCTTCATTGATGTCTCTCTCTCTCTCTCCCTCTCTCTTCCTCTGAAATCAATAAAAATATATTTTAAAAATAACATTAAATAAATTTATACTCATAATCAAGCTTTTGTTTTATTTTTTAAAGATTTACATTTTATTTTTATCTTATTTTTTTGTTAATCCTCACCCAAGGATATTTCTTCCATTGATTTTTTAAGAGAGATTGGAAGGGAGGAAGGGAGGGAGGGAGGGAGGAAAAGAGAAACATCGATGTGAGAGAAATTGGTTGCCTCCCTCAGAGGCCAGACAGGGACCAGGGGTTGAACCTAAAACCCAAGTACTTGCCCTTGACCGAAAATTGAACCCAAGACCCTTAGGTGCCTGGGCCAACGCTCTAACCACTGATCCACACCAGCCAGGGCTCAAGCTTTTGTTTTAAAAAATATTGTCCACTATCTTTATGCTTATAAAGTTAAATATTCACATATATTTTCCTCCAGTGTTTAATCACCTGTTTTACATTTAGCCTTTAATCTGGGAACATGAAATGATGCTCTAACAATTTTCCCCCAAATAGTCAATTTTCCTACTACTTGTTGACTAATCCATCCCTTCCCTTTTGTTTTGCTCTATTTTCTTTTTTTATAATGTTTTTTTAATTGATTAAGGCATTACATGTGTCCTTACTGCCCTATTGCCTCCCCACACCCCCACTCATGCCCTCACCCCCGTTGTCTGTGTCCATTGGTTAGGCTTATATGCATGCATACAAGTTCCCTTACCCCCACCCTCCCCTACCTTCCCTCTGAGGTTTGATGGTCTGATCAATGCTTGTCTCTGGATCTGTTTTTGTTCTATTTTCTGATGGAATACCAAGTTCTTACATTAACCAGGGTATTTTCTAGAGTGTCTATCCTGTTTTAGCATTGGTGCTAATGCCTAACTTTTAATTATTGCTGTTTCATGTTTTAATTTCTTTTATTTCAAAATCTCCTTAGCTGTTTTCAGTTGTGAATTCTTTCAGCTGAACCTAAATACTTCTGACTCGTTTCCAAAAATCCCTTTGGACTTTTACTAAAACTATAAATTCAACTAAAAGTTAATTTGGAAAGAACCAATGCTCAAGTCTGGGGGGAAAAAATGGGCACTTGCAGACATTGTTGGAGGATATATAAATTGGCCTTTTAGGAAGATAACTGGACAGTCTCTATCAAACTTTTAAATGTATTGATGCACTGATGCAGAATTTCCACTTCTTGGTACCTAGAAACCTCACACATATACAAAAAAAAAAAAATGTTCACTGCACGACTTTTTGCAATAGATGACACATACCTAAACAACATCACAGAGATCGGCTAATGAATTATGGGTAAAGCCAAATCTACAATCCTAGCAGCAGGCTGGTGCACGTGTACAGAGAAGGAAGGAAATTCTCGACTTAATGTTAAATGAAGAAAAGCAAACTGCTAAACAAATGCCTACAGTGTGATTCCTTTTTTTGTTTGTTTAAGTGCATTTTATTTTTAGACAACCTACATGACATGTTTTTTCTTAAAAAACAATGCCCCTGCTCCAAGTAAACCAAGGTAGTCAACTTCGGCAAATGCTTTCTGTTAAGGACCAGTTAGCAAATATTTTGAGCTTTGTGAACCATAAGGTCTCTGTCACTGTCAATATGTAAACAAGTGAGTGTAAATAAAACTTTATTTACAAAACCTGGCAGTGGGCTGAATTTGGCCCTCAGGCTGTGTAGTTTGCTGACTCTTGGTCCAGAAAGAAAATTACCAAATTAGCCCTGAGGTGTGGCTCATTTGGTTAGGGCTTTGTCCCAAGACACCAAGGTTGAGGGTTCAATCCCCAAAGCACATAGAAGAATCCACCAATGACTGCACAAATAAGTGGAACAAGTCAATGTTTCTGTTTCTCTTTCTCTCTCTCATTCTCTGTCTCTTTCATCCCCCCCTCATCTCTCTCTAAAAATCAATAAATTTAAAAATTAAAAAAATAAAAGCTCTATTTTAAAAAAAAAGAAAAATTTCCCAAAATTATATCAGCGGTTGCCTCTGTGAAAGAACCAGGACTGGGTCTTGGGGGAGAAAGGAGGCTATTAGCTCTGTCTGTTACGGGTAAGGAAGCTTCCACATGGTATTTATCTATCTTGTCATTAAATAAACACTTTTATAGTGCTTTCCATATGGCAAATGCTATTCTACCTTTATAAAGTAATTAAATTCATTTCGGCCTCATAACAACTTTAAATAGAAACTATCATTATCCACATCTTACAGATGAGGAAACTGAGACACAGAAAGGTTAAGTAGGTTTGCTGGGAGTCACACACACTTGTTGAGTTCAAGCGGTGGAGCCAGGATTCAAACCCAGCAGCCTAAGCCCAGAGATTACACGTCAGCACTACTTTTTTAGTCCAGCTGTGTTGTTCTTTTTTAAAATAGTGCTCTAATGTTCTAAACCAGCCACTTTAATCAAGAATTCCATTTTTATACTAAAGAAAAAGCATGAGTGGACAAAGAAGCTATTTTCTCTATTTATGCTGAGACCATGAAACACTGTGTTTTAACTGGAGTGAATAAAGAGCCAAGTTGAACATATCTGATACTGAATGCCATACTTCCTACTGGATCACAAGTTCCGGGGAAGGAAAGTTACACAGAAGAGAGTCCAGATTTTAAAGACACAAAATCCCTTTGAATTCCAGTTGGGCATTTCCAGACAAGTCACTCAACCTCTCTGAGCAATGGCTTATCCATTGGCAAAACAGGCACATACATGCCTTAGGGGTTGCCATCACCATGCAATGGGATTTGCATGCAAAGCACTCAAGAGAGAGTTGAGAAATGGACATTACATAAATTCCTGCACAGTTGGAGGACTTCCTGTTTGTCTGGCAGGGAAACCAGAGCTAGCTCTGCCCACAGCCACAGTTTCATCTCCTGCCAAAGGCTAAGAGAAGGATTATAGCCACAAGGGCAACCTAAGAAGGGACTTCTGAGGCAAAGCCCTGATGGGCAGGCCCAAGGCACCATCAGAACCCCATGACAGTCTGGGAATGGAGGATGTTGAGGATGGGAAGCAGCGTCTAACCAGCGTTTCTCAACCTGTGGGTCTCAACCCCTTTGGCGGTCGAATGACCCTTTCACAGGGGTCGCCTAAGACCATCCTGCATATCAGATATTTACATGACGATTCATAACAGTAGCAACATGACAGTTATGAAGTAGCAACGAAAATAATTTTATGGTTGGGTCACAATATGAGGAACTGTATTTAAAGGGCCAGAAGGTTGAGAAACACTGGAAACCCTGAGAGTAATTACCTGCAAGTTACAGTTCACTGATTGCTGAGTATCCCAACCCAGGAGACCCAAATCCAGGATTGGCAAGGGGCCCATTTTAGAGGTGGGCAAGGTGAGGCCCAAAAAGCGGCAAGGCTGGTTCTGAAGGAGCCTGGAAAGGCATCCACCCGTTCTTCCAGGCTTTCTGACCCAGGGGATGCCAAAGCCAACCTCATCCACAGAATGTGCTGGCTGGGCCAATGGGGTCTTTGAACACATTCTAAGTGTCCTTAAATCGATGTGCACTCTGCAAATCGCTGTCGTCTCAGGGCTGCCAGCTTTAGTCATGTATCAGCATCTGTGTCCCACCACCACCACATCACCCCCATCCCTCGAAGAGAGTTTTCACTATCAGCCTGGGGTATTGTTATCCAGTTTGATAAAAGCAACGGAAGGCCCAGAATAGGCAGAAGTTCAAGATTAGAGTGTCGGTCCTTCCAAAATGGCCTAGGAACTGGATTGGGCATGGGGGGAAAGGTGTTCCCTCGGGGGAAGAGGACTGTGGGATCTGGCAGCAGACTTCCTGGGTTCACACCCTGACTCTGAATTTCTGGGACCATTCAACAGCACTCCAATCCTTACCAGGGACCCCTCCAGACAAGCCCTGCTGGGGAGAACTGTCCCTTTAAGATTCTGGTGGGCAGGTCCAGCCATTTTCAGGGAGCTGACTCTGACATTTCTGTCTTCCAAATTCCAGGCCCAAACAGGAAGTGAGTCACCACAGGAGAATGTGTGGCTCCCAGCCTTAGGCAGACTAGCAAGGCCAACCAAGGGCCGGTCCTCTGTGGGGGTCAGGCCTTTATGGAGTGTATGACTGATTTGTAAGCCGAGGAACAAGATTTCAGCATCTGCTTGCATTACTGAATAGCGAGCAACTAGAGAAAGTCTCAAATGCAATCCAAGTTCATCTGAGTTGACCAGTCAAGCAGGTCACATGGGCATCTTTTGGTGACTGGCAAGGCCAGACCCCCAAACAAGAGGTTACTGAACACACACTCAAGCCAGCTAAATGATTTATGTGCTCACAACACTATGAGGCAGTTATTTTTGTCGTCCCTACTTTGCAGATGAGCTAACTGAGGCCCAGGTTAAAGTAACTTGCCCTAGTTCCTACCTGCCCCACTCTCCTATTCTCTTGAGTTTGAAGCCACAGATCTGGGTTCAGATCCTGGTTTGGCCACCCCCCTTAACCTTTTATTTCTAACCTGTAAAATGGGGTCCCCTCATCCCTTCAAAAACTATTTACTGGATGCCTACTTGGTGACAGGCACAAAGACAGGTTAGAGTGAACACTGACTCCAGGAAAGGCTGACTAAAACAAAAGTACACCAATAAATAAAATCACAAGACATAATGAAAAACAAAGGGCAGATAAAAATGCAGGAGGGGGACATCCAAAACGAATAAAAAAGTGACAGCCTTTTTAAAAAGTGGGTAGGACATCCCAGGAGCAGACGTAAATCAAAAGAATTCCACAATATTTCTACAACTTGCAGCTGGAGTAAATGTTAACCAGAAGCTTCGAGGTTTCAGTGGGGTGACCCCAGACCCTGCCATGCCCAAGGGAGGGAAATCCTCATTGCTGGCACCCACTGAGAATGCCAGCTGGGGTGACAGCAGACACAGGCCAGGCCCTGGTCCTCCCCAACCTCAGATAGCACCAGCTCCACACCTAGGTGCTGGAAAAAAACCCACCCCCTCCCCTTTAGCTCCACCCTCTGCCTTCAAGGAACCTCCCCCACAGCTGGGCTGTGAGCCTGTGCCAGGAGGTAAACTAGCCAGTGATTCTACACGAGCCCACTAGTCATGCCCAGGAATGCCATTGCTCTGGCTTGCACAGCCGGAAGTCCACTGCATGGTGGCCTCAGCAGTCAGGAGTCCATTTAAAACGGGATTTCACTGGGATATCAGGTCCCAGGCAGCTTCACAGGAGCCCACCTGCTGTCCTCATGTTGCACGTGGCTGTGAGCTGCTGGGAACAGACTGTTCCTTCCTTGGGGTGGATGTCACCAAGGCCATTCCTGGTGACATTCCCTGCACATCAGCACATTCTTTCCCTCTCCCTCCCCCCCGCTTCTCACTTGGGAACAGCCTCCAACCTGAGTCACCCCTTATCAGCCTCAAGACAATTTGCCAACCACTTCAATCCCCCCCACCCCTGTGGAAAAATAAAGAGAATACTATCTTGTAGCCACCTCCTTGTAGCCAGGATTAAGAATTCAGTGCTCACCTTGAGCCAGGTGCCCTTAGGCATCCTCACAAACAGTCCTCTTTACAGATGAGGAAACTGAGGCAGTGTCTAAAGAACTTGCTAGGATGGGTTGGTGACACCGTAATCACAAGGTTCTAGGACTTCCAGGCACAGCGGCAGTGAGGGATCCACAAGAATCCGTGGCATGCCCAGCCCCACACAGATCGGTGGCCACAAAGCCAGGCACTGAAGCATCTGGTCAACTGGTAAATGGAAACGACAGTACCTACCCAACAGAATGAGCTCCCAGGAACTTTATTCCTTGCTCATGAATATTCATACATAGTAAAAGATGCAGATCGGTATAGGCTGGTAAGGGGAAGAGCTCCACCCAACTTTAACTGAAAACAAAAGTGCAGTTTAAGAATGTACATGACCTTTTTTGTAGGTTTCAGGAAAACATAGGTCCATGTAAGTAGTTAAGTTCACTAATTCTTGACAAGGTAGGGAGATGTGGAGTCTGTAGGGATGTGGATGAGTGCGCCCCACCCTGATTTTGGGAATTGCTCTTTTAACAGGATTCCAAGTGGAGCCAGCATGCTTGAGGAACAAGGTTCTTCCTACTTCCTGCTGTGGTCACCAACCTTGGCATTGGCCTGCTTCCCTCATGGCGGCAGGCCACACAACTCAGGCTCACCTGCACACACGATGACATCCACAAGCAGACTGCTCAGGAAGACTCCACCTTGAACCTTTCTGTACAATTTTCCCCAAAGTGTAATGTTTTAAATGTAAACAGAGGTAAGCGGATGGTAGGACTTAGGATCCATTTTCTTAAATTAGCCTTTTTTTAAAGATACCGTCCCCACGCCAGACCTTTGGATTTAGTGTAAATGGGGAGTCCAAGATCTCTATTGTAACCCTTTACACCACGGGAGACAGCCCCCCAGGTGGAGAGACCCCTCCTGGTGAGCCAGGATTCACCTCACCCTGGGGCCCTTGTGGGTGTGAACTTCCACCTGCCCACTGCCCCAAGCCCTGGTCATGTCCAGACTTCCTCAAAGCCTGAGGAACTAAAGGTGGATGAGCAGGCAGCATAACGGGAAAGGTGTAGGCCTCAGCAGCTCCAGCTGCCCTCAGCCTCAGGGCGCCAGGAAGTCCAGACCCATGGGCCATCTGTCCAGGAACAATCTGTAAAGAGCTAAAATAACATTCCCCTTGGAATTCTCCGCAGAATGCCCTGGAGATCCTTGGATGCTGGTTCTCTACCGGAGGAGCTGGAAAAAGACTGGTTCCTGGGCCCATCTGACAGAGTCCCAGTTAGTTGTCTGAGCACATTCTGAGCACGGCTGATCCTGTGCAGGCAGGTTGAGAACCACAGAACTGGAGGGGAAAGGAAATGGGAACTGACTAGCGTGGATCCCAGGAGAGCTCCCCTCAGTCTAAGGAAATTTTATCCAGCCAGCCAGTGAGGTGACCACATTTAATGGCTAACGTGTAAGTGCTTACCATGTGCCAGCCATCAACTGGGCTTCATCATCTCGACACAGATCCAAGGCAGTGGCTCACCTACATCGCACCGACCCCAAAGTCCCGCTCTTGAGACTGTTAGGGCCCAAGAGGAAAAATAGGGACTCTTCATGAAAACCTAGAAAATTTCTTCAAGTCACCTTTTATCTACTCACTCATTCAAGAAATGTCCAAGTACCTACAAAGGGCAGGGAGCTGCCTTCCAGAGAGCCAGGTTTCCAAACTGGTTGTGGAAGCAGTGCAGTAGTTCACATACAGCATAGCATACTGTAATGTTTTAAATGTAAACAGAGGTAAGCGGATGGCAGGACTTAGGATCCAGTGCACCAGATACGGGTAAGAGAACGGCTCTCTACAACTCGTATTACTTATGGTGGATGTGTGTGTCTGCACATGAGGTCTTGATGGGAGGTATTTCTGTGGATCACAGTACAAAACATTTAAGCAACACTGAGATGGGCAAGAAATAAGCCATAATATACAGAATGTAATCGTGTTAGCAAACAGTTCTGTGTGTGTTAACCTAGGAACCCTCAAACAACAAACCAAAACTGCTCAGGAGTCATCAATTGCTAGATGCGCCATGAAATCAACACTGCCACTGTGGTTACGACACCACCTTGGAAAAAAAGATGGGGAGAGTCCTAGCTGGTTTGCCTCAGTTAATAAGAGCGTTGGCCTGTGGACTGAAGAGTCCCGGGTTGTGGGTACAATCCCCAGTAGGGGGCGTGCAGGAGGCAGCCAATCAATGATTCTCTCTCATCATTGATGTTTCTATCTCTCTCTCTCCCTCTGAAATCAATAAAAATGTATTTTAAAATAACAAAAACTAGGACTTTTGAAACTCTCAAAGCAGCTCCACACTTCCGGCAGCTCAGCAACACGGCCACCAGACTTAAAAGAAGTGATGTCACAGCCCTCACTACTGACGTGTACAGTTGTGCTAACAGGGAGCTGCATCAAAGCCCTTGCAGCACACACCAAACACCTCAACTTTGGTTCACAAGACACGGCGCCCTGACCTACGTGAGCATTGAGCACTAAGGTTAGGCTGCCTGTAGTTGCTGGTCTGTGGCATCTCCTTGGCAGGCATTCAACCTGTCTGAAAAATAGGATCTTACTGACATATGGACAAGCTTTCACAGCACACAAATGTCATTGTGTATTTGGTACCTACCCTCCCCCCATCTGGTTTCAAACTGCACCAAAACAAGGTGAAATCAGTCTACTTTCAAGACTGTAGCTTCCAAATTCCCATTAACCAGAATGACCGACATCATACTTATAAACATAGAAAGTGATTTGGAAGATTACTCTCCAAAACTAGTCAGTTTTTACCTGTGAGGAGGGTGAAGGAGGACATTTTTTTTACAGAAATTCATGTTAATTTGTTCCGCCATTCCAAAGTCCTCAAGGGCCCCACTGAAGGAAGACAGATTACAAATGTAAACGTAAATTATTCATGGAATCCAGATCACCAAGCTTCATGTCATTTTTTTTTTTTATATTATACCTATTTCACAGATGATGCAATTGAGCCCAGGGAGGCCCAGGTACCCACACATAATTAAGTCTGCATTCAAATCCACATAATTTCAAGCAAAGGTTCTTTCTCCATTTGAGGGGGCAAAAAGCAAAAGAAAATATAAGCTCCCTTCTGCCTGCAAATAGTATAGATAGCCAATCTCGGCTAAGACATGGGACAAAGGCACACTTGTCGTCACCTTGTTCATAGTTTAACTGTTCCTTGCAGAAAGTACTTTGGTAGGATTCATCAATGTCTTAAATTTGAATTCCTTTAAATCAGCAATTCTACCTACAGAAATATATCCTATAGAAACCTAAGGAAACTAGAATATTGCCTGACCAGTGTGGCTCAGTGGTTGAGCATGGACCTATGATCCAGGTCACAGTTCCATTCCCGGTCAGGCCACATGCCGGGTTGCAGGCTCGATCCCAGTGTGGGGTGTGCAGGAGGCAGCCGACCAATGATTCATCGTTGATGTTTCTCTCTCTCTCTCCTCCCTTCCTCTCTGAAATCAATAAAAGTATTTTTTTTAAAAAAAAAAAACTAGAATATTCACTGCTGTGCAGTATACTAATAATTAAACTGTGATTCCCTTAAGGCCCACCCATACAATGAAGTACTATTAGGTCATAAAACATCCGCACATATATTTCATGCAGAAAGACATGCATACACTATAACCAGTTGTGTGGCTTAAATTTTGCAGTTTTAGGTGTTCTTTAAATCATTAATTCAATATAAATAAAATGAAGGGACATCAGAAACTTGGAATAGCATCAATGAAACTTCCGAGTTTTGCTGAGGGCTACAAGTTTGTGTTGAATCCTGAAAACTAATGTTACAGGCTGCTATCTGCTGAACTTTAAGAGAACATGCATGTCCCACCACAGGAAGTAAAACCCTGGATCTCACCATGTCAAATGCATCAGTCCAAGACAAGGAATATCAACCAAAATACTGTCCCCACGAAAACATCACACACCTCAGAAACATCACACACCTCTAAACACACCTCAGAGTCTGGAAGGTCATCTGAACTCATTGAAGTTTTAACAGCTTTCAAAAGGGGTGGGGGAGAGCAGACACTATAAACATCTGATCAGAATAATCTTTAATTAATAAATCTTAAGTTTAGCCCTGACCGGTTTGGCTCAGTGGATGGAGCGTCGGCCTTGCAGACTGAAGGGTCCCCAGTTCCATTCTGGTCAAGGGCATGTGCCTTGGTTGCGGGCACATCCCCAGTGGGGAGTGTGCAGGAGGCAGCTGATGGATGTTTTTCTCTCATTGCTGTTTCTAACTCTCTATCCCTCTCCCTTCCTCTCTGTAAAAATCAATAAAATATATTTTAAAAAATAATAATAAATCTTAAGTTTAACTTTAATAAACATGGGTTTTACCCTAGTCGGTTTGGGTCAGTGGATAGAGCACCAGCCTGAGGACCAAAGGGTCCCGGGTTCGATTCCGGTCAAGGGCAGGTACCTTGATTGGATGGATACTCCTCCCCAGCCCGGGACCTGGTTGGAACTCATGAAGGAGGCAACCGATGTGTTTCTCTCACATCGATTTCTCTCTGTCTTTCCCTCTCTCTTCCACTCTCCCTAAAAATCAATGGAAAAATATCCTCAGGTGAAGATGAACAAACATTAAAATAATAAGTAAACAAACATGGGGTTTTTTTTTTACCTTGTTTGGAGGGACCTTCCAAGTCACTCCATTCCTAGAGGACAGAATGTATTTCTGAAGATTCCCAACTTCATCACTAGACACCCTAAGGAATCAACCTAATAGACAAAGTGACAGTTGTATGAAATAAAATGCAATGAGATTTACTAACAGTAACTACATGCCTCAAACAATCTAGGCAGTAATCATGCCAAAAATTTAAGGATTTGTTCATAAATTTTCTAAAATTAACTGTGCTGTCCATATCCCCAACTAAAGGCCCCATTTCCAAATCACCTCTTGGTATCTTGCACCTTCACTGCACTCAGGTTGGCTCACCCTCATGGTCAGACCTTGGCCATGCCCTTGCTATACAGAGAGCTTGCCCACCTTTCACTGCTGGAGGGAAACATGGAGACCCAAAGCAGCAATTACTCAAGTTGAGCGAGTTCCAACAGCCCTTAGGGGTAAAAATGTAGGCTAGTTCCTTTTTAAAAGCCTGGACTTCATTTGATTACAAAGAGTTATTCAGATGTGATGAACACAACAAAACTGCAGACAAGCCCCATGGTTTTTTGGTTTTTTTAAATATTTATTCATTGAATGATTTAAGGTGTGTACCACTACTCCAGTTGGGTAAACCACATTGAAGAATTTGACTGCAGGTCTTCAGATTCAGCCAAATGTTTCCATTAATTTCACTCTATAAAATACCAGACATTATAATTAAGGTTTTAATGCTTCAGCCATGCTCAGAACACTGCAGTGTAAGGATGACTTCAATCCACTCATGCCAAGTTAGGATGAAAGGAACAGAACTAATGAGCTACGATGTCTAAAAGAATCTGATAATCTATCTCAAGATGAAGAGAGATTCTGTTCCCCAAAAGCAAAGTGTTAAGTTTTAAAATTCAGCCTACAATGTTCTCAAGAGACTGGGGGGAGAAAAAAAATCATTATTTTAAAAGTACCACACATATATGCAATCTTCCATGATTCGTTTTATATCTAAAATGGTACAAAGAAAGGCTTTAAAAATCTAGCAGTCAGAACTAACTTTTCCTAAGAGAAATAATTTTCCTTTCTAACCTAGGTCTCAGGGTTAGTCTGTGCTCAGGTGGCACAGGAGAAAGCAAGGGGATAGAAACAGAGGGAGTTACAAGTGATTAAATGCAATGGAAAAAAGTAACGAATGCTAAAGTTTTCAAAAAGTTTAATGGAGCCAATAAGGCATATAAATTGTGTTCTGGCAGACAAGACCTGCTTTCTCTTACCAAAGAAAATGGCACATATTTTATCAAAATTTGACAATCAAGAGTAAAGGGTACTGAGATTAAGCGTCAGAGCACCAACTAAAACAACCCCCCCCCCCAAAATTGTCACTCAACTTGGAAAGAGGAACTAGACAGAACCAAGGCATAAAGGGGAGATTAAATATGCGTTCCTCAATCTCAAAAAAATCCTTTAGGAGTAGGAGTTCTGGCCACATGTGAGCAACTTATCACACCACCAAACCCCAACTCCAGAATCTAAATTTACAACGACAGAAAAACACAGATATCTCCAACTGCATTTCTTTGTATAGTCCCAAGGGCAGCTTGAAAGTATTCATATTACAGAGGTTTGTCCATTTCAGGTAAAATGAGAGATTGCTATATTTCTTCCTGCTATAATATTAAAACAAAAATAATCCACTTTTGCCAAAATTTAGAAATATCTTTCATTCCTAGTTTTAGCATGGAATTGACTTTTTTAAATAAAAGGTTTTATATATAATGATTACAGAACTCCAGTTCACACATTTCTAACATTCTGTTTACATCCCACCCAGTCGATGAATATTATGGTTAACTTAGCAAAGTTTTTTCACATAAAGATATTAAATGGCTGAAGAAATTGCAAACTTTAACAAAGTGCTGTGAGTAAATTACTGGAAAAACCCTTACATTGGATTTGCAATGGTCTTTTAAGGATAAAAAGAAGTAACTGATACTGGACTACAAATTTGCAAGGAAACATTTTTTCACTGTCCTACTTGATATATATTATATAATAATATGGTAGAATAAATTACAGTACCTGGCAGGCTGACATCAGTTCTTCATCTAAAAAAAGACTATCATTCAGTTCGAGATATTAAAAATGAAGATGAAACATGCTCTAAAACATTGTAGCTACAAGAGGTCTTATATTTTACTCAAAAGAGGAATCTAGTGAGAACTTTTATTTAGGTCTACCTAACATCTAGAGAACCTCCATGCGATTCCATCTTTTCCAGAATGAGATTCCAAACTGCCCTTTTTAGGAGAGGGATTCGAGTTGGGTTTTGCTATTTAAGTTGTAATCACATTGTAAGCAGATCAAGACCTATTTTAACCTGCCACCCATTCCAATGGAAACTGCACAATGTAGGGCACTCATAAAAAATGTAAAACAGGACAGAAAGGCTGGAATACCTACACTCCCACCATCCATCTCCCTTCTCATGAATACTATACCAAAAAGGAAGCCCACTCTCAAATTTTATGACCTCTCTACTTGAGGTCACCTTGAGTGCTGTCTACATGTTTACATTTACCGTAAGAATAAGTACCCTGCATGGGAAGCAGTACTTGTCTTAAAACTGGAGTTTAAGCCTAAAGGGTTCATTCATCTGGGGGCGATTAAAATATTGCTACTTTTAGAGCACTAACACACACAAAGTGAATCCAATAAAGTTCTGTGTATTGATTCAATATTAAGTATTAATTGCATGACCATCATAGCACCTCTTTACATCACACACAATCACCAGAATTAGCAACTGCTTTGAAAACTGAAAACAGGGCACAGTCCAAGAATTAGAAGTTGCACACTGTTACTATATAGAAATCAGGTGCATGGTACAGTGCTGCTGTGCAAAAATGGAAGCCTGCAGATTTGACGAGGAAGCCAAATCGTGTTTTAGACAATTTTAGGAACCTGGCAATACTGTTGAAGCAAAATACTCAACACAGCAGGAAATGGAGGGGGAAAAAAGCATTCTATAACCAAATAAACATCTGATATTTCCTTTCCCTTTGAGAATAAATACAGTTAAGGTCACTTTTAGCCTTGGAACGGATATATGTTTGCCTATGATGATCTTGCTAACTACACAATATCTGATGTCCTCTGCTAGGATTATAGTTTTAAGAAAGCCATGGTTACAAGAGGCATCTACTGTAAATACCTAGAACTTCCTTTTATGGCAACCACTATAGAATTCACTTGTCTTAGAAACAGTGAACAAGGGAAGATGGCCTCATGTTTCCTTTGCAATAATAGTATATGTTGAGGATCAAGTGGCTTTCAAGCAGCATGGTGGGTGTGAAAATGTTTTCAGTTTAGATCATTCTGTTGCGTTTATGGGTTGGTGAGTCTGTAATGACATCGCCACACTGGGCTGAGGTACGCTTTCTAGTTCCACCATTGTCCAAGTGGAGTGCCATTTCTTCTGATATGAAAGTGTTCAAATCGACATCATGGAGTCCATTTCTCCTTCGACTAGCATTCGATCCACTGCTTACATGTGTAGGAGAGCCTGGGGTACTCGAACGCACGCTTATACTAGCCATTGCACCACTAAGACCTAGGAAGAAGAAAAAAGGTTTTAGAGTTGCTCAATTATTCAACCCTCTTGAAAGCAACCCACTTTACTTTCAATGTTGTCATAGTGTCAAAGGATGCCTCACATTTTTTGTAAGGGGTCCCCAGAGAGCAAAGCTTTATTCTGGAAAGAGGAATTGTCTGGCTTTCATATGAGATGTTTTATTGGTAATACTACCAATATTTACAATATTGGTAGGTACCAACTATTGGAAGCTTATGTAGCAAGCACCATGCTAGGTGTACAAACAGATCATGAAATCCTCCCTCTCTCTTAGCTAGGTACTGTATATGCAATTTATAGCTGAAGACAGAAGGTGCTTGTTTTAAATAATTTGTTATTGAAAGTCACCATTCCAACAGATCCCTCTCTCTGATGTGTCTGTGGGTCTAGAAGGGTGGTGTGTGTGTACATGCACAAAGGGGAACAAGCAATCATTCCAGGCCTGAGTAAGCTTTCAACATCCCCTTCTAGATAAGGTGACTTTATAATTTGTCATCCAAAACAGTACACTATCAAACCCAAAAAAAAGGCTCACTGCTATAAATTTTGCTGGGACATCAAGTACTAAATGAGTCTGCCCTGGCCTGCCAACATGGCTCAGTGGTTGAGCGCTGACCTATGAACCAGGTCACGGTTCAATTCCCAGTCAGAGCACATGCCCAGGTTGTGAGCTCGATCCCCACTAGGGGGTGTGCAGGAGGCAGCCAGATAGTTGATTCTCATCATTGATGTTTCTATCTCTCTCTCCCTTCCTCTCTGAAATCAATAAAAACATATTTTAAAAAAACAAGTCTGCCCTGGACAACTTGGGCTGCCTGATTACTCAAGTTCTGGACTCTATTTGTTAGATACCCCCTTAGGACAACCTAACTCATTATCATCTATAATCCAGTGGGGAAGGGCAAGAGAACCATAAAAAATCCTACTGCTTTGCTTGCACAGTAAGTTATTAAATCCAGAATAGACCTAACACTCATTGCTGAACACTCAATTCCTTACTCTTGAACAGTTAAGGAGGCAGACATGTTCCACTCCTAAACGTTCAGGATAAACCTGTAAAAGGCGTGAGACAAGAAAACATAAACCACAGCACTGAATTCAAAAGCCTAACACCATTGGCAGTAGGTATTTCTTCTCAGGAATTTCCCCTTACGCTATTCTAGCATCACCATGGGATTTTGTTGTCGCTTGATTAAATTTATGTAACATAATCTAGTATTATCAATGTTTCCAAAGAATAAGAAGAGGTTGGTTTCATAGGGGCCCATTCTTTCTAATCTTATGGTTTGTAAATATGAATTAAATGTGAACATTAAGTTGAAAAAGAATTCTCTGCCTCCTACCACATCAAATCTATTAAATTCCCTTTGACATTGTTCTCACTCTACAAATTCTGTAAACACTTTCAAGCCCACAGCCTCAACCACCTCCCACATGTTAAGCATGTTTCTGCAGCCCTCACCTCTCTTCTAAGCTGCTCTAACCAACCTGTCCCCTCACTGCTCTCCCTGTAGACAACACATCCAACCCTTCCCACTGATGGCCAGAGGAAATCTAATCGTGTCCCTTTTAAGCTCTAAACACCTTTCCAAGGCTAGCAACTATTTTTTAAAAAAATAGAGTACAAGCACGAATATTGGAGTACTTACTGTGTCCAGCACTGCACTAAGTACTTTTCAATTTCATCCTCAAAATAACCCTATGACACCTGTATTATCTCCATTTTGTAGATGAAACACCAAGATTAAGTGAACCACCCAAGATCACACAGCTAATAAAACAAGAACTGGGACTTAAACTCAAGTAGATTCCATATTCCTATTCACTGTTATACTGCCCCCTCTTAAAAGTCTAAAGTATTTCAGTGTGAAGTGACTTTAGGGTCTAGAGGGCCTAGCCTGCTTTAGGCCCCATCTCTTTGAAGTTACTCTCCTTTCCTGCCTTCCTCTGCCTCCTAAGACTGAATCGTGACTGCCTGTACCTGAGAATTTGCAGTTCCTACAATGGCTGGGCCTGTGCCTACCTTCCAACATCTGCTTCCCACTGGTTTTTCCAGTGCCTCTGATACCGTTGTAATTAACTAGTTAGTAATAATAGTAAAGGAGCAAAGGGAAGCCAGACATTATAGGCATGTCATTTGGACCAGTGGGAGATGAGCCGAGCCGAGCCCCTCTCCTATCTGGTCTTAAACCTCCCTTCTGAGGGCTTCTTCCCTGGTTTTCCCACCTCTCCTTTTTATAGTCTCTTGCGGGCTCCTCTTCCTTCCTGCCTCAAACTCTCTGCTCCTTTCTCAGTGGCCTGTGTGGGCCTCTTTCTGACCGGCAGGTTGGTATGGCCTTGACCCATTCGCTTACCCAGTTTCCAAATCAGTGCGCCACAGGAGCAGACATTTCTCTTGAGCTCAAGGACCTATCCATTTTTCTAACTGCCTGTTGGACATCTCAAACTTCACATTTTCAAAAAGAACTGGGCTCCTTCCCTAGCCCACACGGATTTACTAAAAATAAATTTTAAAAAGGAAAGCCGCTTCTCCTGTTAAGTTTCATCTCAAACTTAACATTTGCAAAAGGAACTGTACTCCTCCTTTCCCAGCCCACACATGCTAATTAAAAAAATGAAAGGAGGGAAAGCAGCATCTCAGGCTCATTTTCTAGAATAGCACAGTAGCATCATACCATCATTCAACTATCTTTTCAATTCTAGCTAATAAATTTAATACGGTGCCTGGCACGTAACATTCACTGAATTCTGAAAAACAATGATGCTTCAGAGTCCTATCCAATATTTTGAAACCCACTGAAATCCAAAGCTGTTAATGTTTATTCACTTCTCCAACACCAGAAAATAAACTCAAGTAGCCCTCTTCACTTCAAGTTTTGCCATCAACTTAAAAATTCAATTATTCCCAAATTACTGGCATTTTTAAAAATTTTTCACCAAGTCTGTAAACTCGAAAAAGCTGTGTCTGTAACCTCAATCCTCACAACATACTACTGAAAGATGTCCAAATACTTTAAACAATAACCATCATACTTGTTTCATAATGCAGGAGGTTCTAAGGTAATTATACTGCAAAATTTGGACCTTCAGCAATAGACTAAACTACTGCAGTAATTCAACTCAGGATATCATTTGAAACCACACACACAAACTTCAAGAAGTCCACCCCACCCCAATGCTCCTCTTAAGGTAGCGGTTTCAGGGCAGTATGATTTAACGCGTAAGGACAAACACCTAAGGCTCTTAAGTCACTCCATCAGAAGTGAACAGGCACGCCCTTGCCATTCTCCATGAAAAAGATGAGCGTAAATATCAATTTGAAAATTCCCCAGTAACTTCCACAAAATTTATCTTTTTCTGTTGGGTGTTTGACTTGGATTTAGTTTGACAGCTAAAGTAAACTTACAATGTGCAACATTACCTACTCTTAGCAGTGAGATTTCTTTTCAAAGTTTAACTAATCTTCCCCAAAAAGACTTTCCAAGTGTCCAAAAAAAAAAAAAATTAAGATTAACAACCAAAAAAAAAGTGTATTTTAAACAGCCCAAATTTTATTTAATAAACCAATGACAGCTACTAAAAGATGCTTTAGAAAACCTTAGCTAAGCCACATGAACAATCAGGCCTATACAAGTACAGAGAATCTAAACATGCTTCAGAACTAAAAGTGAAGTTGTATAGCCCAAGGGCATACACCCAACAAAAACACACTTTTTCAAAAGGGCTATAGGAATATCAATTGACAAAAAGCAATAGAACAAGTAGTATGATTAGACAGAAAAGTCTCAATTGCTTAATACAAGATAAACTTTATCAGTTTTAAAGTTTCTGCATCCATTTTAAATGATTAGTGAAGGAATGAGGGAAAAAAATTAGAATTTAATCATACTTTGAAAAGAAAGCTCCCACTGGAGCTAAAACAAAGTTACAAGTCCAGGTTATAGGAATCTAGGTTACATGGTAAATTGTTAAAAGCAGCACATAACTATTATTTTCATATCAAGTTCATGCTTAGCATAATAAGAAAATCCTATTTTGAGAATTACATGATTCCAGCTTACCAACACATAGTTAGGTCACACATAGGCAGCGAAAGAGTAAATGCAGAACCAATCCACCTCCTTCCTCCACCAGCAGCCTCTGGCCTGGAAGCCAGGTCTACACTCTATTTGCTTACCACCACCACCGCAAAAAGCCCTGAAAGAGAAGGCAGACTGTTATTACTGTTGATCCACTCAGCAAGACAGGTTCAGGACCCTCTGCAGATGTGCTCCACCAGAAAGAGGGGAATTTGAAATCCCCACAACTAGAACAAAGTGGTTAACATCCTAACTGAACCCTAAGAAACTGGTATTCTTGCATATGAAATGAATTGCACTAGTCAAATGGATAGCCCTCCCTTTTCACAAAGTTGTGATCAGAGGCTTTAAGCAAAAAGCACTTGTGTGTAAGTGTGGTGTTTTAAATGCACCAGGGGGAGTTCAATCATTGAAAAAGAAATTCTACTAGGAAGATTTTGGTAATGTGAAGTAGACCACTCCCCACCCCAATCTGTAAATTGCAATACTGAACTTTTATTGAAGCAAAGCACACTAAATCAAATCAATTACAAAGATACATGTCACACCAAGAAAACATTTTCAGTTACGCTGACAGCCCAAAATGCTTTCAATTTTTCAAAGACAGTTTTAATGCCATGGGGAAATGCTCATGTTAAAATGAAAAAAAGCAAGAAACAGTACCACATATTGCAGTATGATCTCAACTATGAAATAATTTTAATATTTATACATTGAAAAAAGACTGGAAGAAAATGCACCAAACATTTAACAGCTGTTATCTTTGTATAGTTGGATAACAAGATACTGAATATTTACTTTTTGGAAATTTTTCAATTTTCCAAGAAATTAGTATTAATAAATCAGAAAACTAGCAAAAAAATAATAAATTCAAATGTTAAATCCCTTCATTAACTACCAATGGATTTTTTAAGAAGTACTAGGTGAGTAAACTGGCTTTGAGGCATGGCTACATGTATTCCTTTATCTATATGGACTCCTTTTTCACCTTAATGGAGAAAAAAAGGCCATCATAATTTTATTGCAAGTTCAAGCAATTTTGTACCATTGATGTTGGAAGCTTTAGTTAAGTCCTAGACCCCCAGAAAGTTCAGCAACTTATATCTAACATTAACATACAGAAAATGCCAACTTTTCGTCAAAAATTTTAATGCTATCTTAATTGCCTTAATTATTCTTGTTCTCAGAGGCTAGTCTGAACAATGGGCATTAGTTTAGAAATTCCAGCCTTAAGAGGAATTTTAAAGAATATTCTTTGAAATAATCGATCTTAAGCAATTAAGAAATGAGATGGCTTTGGTGCATTAATCTCTTATATCTTAATTTCCAAGTAAGTTCTTAAAACATTTTACTGTTAAGTAACTCTTGACAGCTGTTATTCAAGAAGATACAGATCACAACATTCAAGCATTTATTAAGAATCTACAGCTCCACACACTGTGCTAGAAGTTGGGCAAGAGGAGAAAAGGGACTTTAAAAAGTGGATGTACAAAAATCCCCCACAGGTCAGTTCCAAATAGTCCTCTGCAACAGACAGTTCCAAGGAGTTTCTTTTATAACATACCATCAGTTTAAAAATAGTTAATCTAAATTTTTGTGCTCAACTGTCAAATTTTGTGTCTAAATATTTAGCTTTACAAATGGAAGGGATGAAAAGTGACAGGGAAGGGGGAGAGACAGAGAACCAAGCACAATTACTTAAATTTCTTCCAAAATGTACCAGAAAGACCTCAACTGTCTAAGAAATTTTAAGAGGAAGATTTAGTAACTTCTATTATCACTCTAGTGCACACAGGCCTAACAATGACAAAATAACAAAAGCTGCAAAACCTGTGCTCAAGGAGAAAGACAATCCTGTTGTGGTTCAGGCTGCCCAGAATCAGTTTTCCATAAATTGTAGGGGAAGAAGAGTCTTACTCAGTTTTATGTAAGTATGACAAATTAAGAACTTACCTTATATTTTTTCTAGGTAAAAATTCCTAGCTGACCTTATATCCCTGAAAACAATTTCAAACAATTACATTTTTCTTATAAGGCCCTATACCCAGTTTCTCCAGATCCAAGGATTTGTCAAATAATTTAATAATTTATGAGAATAAGGATCTCCACAACCCTCAGAGAAAGACTGTGTTAGGCAAAAAGGGAGAAAACAGAATTGGAGCCTATTCACTCCTAAGGGGTTGGCACTGTCCCTCTATCTGATTGCCTGGGTTTATAAACTTCAAACTGTCTAATGTAATTCTATTAGGCTAGAAATTCCTTGAGATTATTTGATTCTCCTTTGTATCACCCTGCTCCTACCACTAGCCTCTCTAATATAGCACTTGCTATTTACAGTGTTCAGTAAATGTTGGGGAATAGGAAAGGCTACAGAATAATACTTTATTTTTTAAATGACTACAACCTTCCACAGAAGGAATTTAATTGCAAAAGTCAGAATTTTATAACACTGCATCCACACACACACAAAACACAACAACAAAGACTTTAGACTTCAATACTCACTAAATAGGTACTGTTTATCTCACAAAGTTATTTCTTAAAAAAAAAAAAGAAAAGAAAACTTTACTTTTGTTTCTTTCCTTTTTCAAATTCTCGTTTTGTATTAAAGGCTAGACTACCTATGTTTGCCTAAGTCCCTCCCAGCACTTACACTGTATTTTTTTAAACTTGTTTTAAACAAAACAAACTTAAAATTGGACAAGGTGACATTTCAAAGCCAAATGCTACTTAATAGCAATGGTTCCCACCAGACAGGAGACCCTATTGTGCTAGAGGCCTTTTGAGTTTGAACTGATGAATTTTACAAAGGGTTAACCCAGGCCCAGTAGGGTTAGTTCCTAGTACAGCAGTAGAGATTATCAAAATGACTTCTGGAACTAAAACAAAGTGTCTCTGATTTTTCTGGAATAGTCTGAACCAGGGCCAGAAACCTACAAAGACCACCTATGAGATGATTTGAATGAGAGCAAGGCTTTGAATAAAGTTTAAACAAAGTCTGACTTGGCATCCTGCTTCCTCTTCCATCCAGGTCTCCATCTTCTCCCTATATGAAGGCATGTCCCATTCTTACTCTGGACCCTTACAACACCTAAATCCCATGATGACAACAGAACTCAGAATAAAGACACTAGATTTCAATCTAAGGCTTTTTTCCAGACACAACCACTAGCTTGGGCATGCCAACTCAGAATCTCTCTCTCCATACAATAGAAAGAGAACATCACCAACCTCACTGGTTTATATCAACATGAAACAAGCTCAAGGTCTTAGCAAGTAATGTAAGTAATTAACAGTAATTTGCAAGTTATCCCTGTCCCTCTGGAGTGATTTCTGAAATTTTAAAAAGCCACCCTTATTAAAAAGGGAGGGGGAAAAGTATCCCCGAATGCCACTGGAACTCTAAGTCTAAATTTGCATTCAGGGGCAAAGAGAGCACTCACAGGACTTAGAACTAACCAGAGGTCCTGCTCCTCTCAAGTCAAAGAACACTTACACAGTGTTGTGGAAGGGTAGGTACTTTGCGTAGTTTCTCATTTACTACATCACCTTATTAACGAAGTATTACACCTTTTACAACAAAGGAGACTGCCTTGGAGAGGCTAACCATATTGCCCAAGCTCATACTGGGAAAGTAGCCTGTATACAAAGTTTAAATGGTCACAGCCATTGGTCTTCAAGCCTACTTGTCCACATTTCCTTATGGGGAAAACACCAAAAGATACAAATTCATGTTATTTTCTGATGTCTTTAGAAAAGTAAGCCTGGAGACCTATCCCATCCCATCCCCTAGCCCTACCAAGGGGAGGGAGTAGAGAAACCCCAAATGTACAAACATAGAGGCACAGTGGTTAGGAACATTCATTTAGATATTCAGACAGATCTAGAGTATCTATTTTACTACTTACTGACCGCTTCCATTTTATCCAAATAAACCTTTCTTCACTGATAAAATGGCAAAGACTCAAGGTAAGAGTGTGGATTAAAGGAGACCCTCCTTATTAGTGGGGTGCTGACACCAAGTAAACATTAAAAGTATAGTTCTTATTATAAGTCATCCTCAGGCCCCACTCCAAGTCTTGGTTGTTCTAATTTAGGTTTACTTTGTAGCACTCCTAAGGAACACCAGTTAGTGTACCCATATTGTGGTCACCTAGGGAACTGTATCCTTAACTCTTTCTAAAGGTTCTTTGCCCACACTGTGTTGCACCCATTTACCTAACAGACCTCTGAACCAACATTAAGCCCAGAACACATCTACACCAGGTTCTACTAAAGCCAGAAGCTGTGAGACAAGGCCCCTTCCCTAAGGTAGCCCTGTCTAATGGAAGGAAAAGCCATGGAAACAATTCAAACTGGAAGAGCAAAGATAAAGATACTGTTCAGTGAAAGATTGAGAAAATGAGAACTGAAGGAAAGCTTTTAATTAATCTGAAAGGATAAATAGGCATAGGGAAAATTTCAAAAGAGAATGGAGAAGATAGACACAAAAAGAAAAAAAAGAAAGAAAATAGCAGTATTTAATAGATCAAACAATATGACTAAGATACCTGACCCAAGGTTAAGACCAAGTCATAAGGCCCTTGCAATGCCATGCTGAGTTCTGACTTCACCCTATAGGCCATAGGAAAACAAAGGTTATTTTTTCAGTAAAGAGAAGAGATCCAAAAGATCGACTCCCAATGGCCCCAGGAAAGATGGACTGGCAAATGGGTCAATTCAGGACTAGGAAATAAGAGCAGGAAGATTATTCCTAGAGCCCAGGTCTCACCTCCTCCAGAGAGCCTTTTCTGAATCCATAGCCAGATTGCCCCAGAATATCTTACACATAAAGGGGTTCAAAACATTAAATTATTATCTAATACAACTGTGTTGACCTCAACAGAAAAGAAAGCACTCCATTCATATATACATGCCCAGAGACTTCATAAAATCTGCATGTACACATCTGCTGCATGGTTAAATGAGGAAAAGACATGTGTTTGCTGTGGTTGGAGCAGGAAGGATGAGTCTAATTTGAAATTTGTGAGATAGATGCTTGTGGGACACCTGTGGAGATGTCCGCTAGAAGACAATGGTGCACATTATATTTGGCAATAAGGAGGGTCTCAACTGGAAGTATAAATTTTGAAAATTAAGATTGAGATGGCCCTCGAAGTATTTAAAGTCAGTGGGAGAGCCTGAGGAAAAGTCTGAGAGCCTAAGAAGAGAAGAAAAGGAAAATTTCTAGAACAGAATGGATGACTAAAAGAGGGACAATGAGAAAGATAGAGAACCACAAAAGGTCCAGATAATTTTGGTCTATCTCAAATATGTTTAAATAAAAACAAGGTGGCAGGCATTAAGTCAGTGCTCAGTAAATTTGTTCAGTATATTTTTGATAATGTTAAGACAAGGACTAAAGGATTAATCAGTTTAGCGTATGCTTGTGTTTCATTGACTTCTCTGAATTTAATATCAGATGACTAAATCCCATAGTACATAGAAAAACTAGCCCTGACTGGTTTGGCTCAGTGGATAGAGCATGGGCCTGCGGACTGAAGGGTCCCAGGTTCAATTCCAGTCAAGGGCATGTACCTTGTTTGCAGGCACATCCCCAGTAGGGGGTGTGCAGGAGACAGCTAATGGGTGTCTCTCTTCGAGTTTCTAACTCTCTATCCTCTCCTTCCCTCTCTGTAAAAAAATCAATAAAATAAAAAATAAAAATAAAAAGATTATCTGTATATATAAAAGCCTAAGCGACTGTTCGACCGTTCGACTGGTAGCTATAACATGCACTGACCACCAGGGGACAGACGCTCAATGCATAGACATGGAAACGTGGAACAGACTGATGAATCTCAGAGGGAAGAGGGGAGGGGGAGAGCAGTAAAAGATTAACCAAAGATCTTATATGTATACTAGAAGCCCGGTGTATGGATTCGTGCACTGGTGGGGTCCCTCAGCCTGGCCTGCAAGGATCAGGCCAAAACCAGCAGTCCAATATCCCCCAAGGAGTCCCGGATTGCGAGAGGGTGCAGGCCAGGCCAAGGGACCCCAGTGGTGCACGAATTCGTGCACCGGGCCTCTAGTCCTTTAATAAAAAAAGAAGAAGAAACTAGAAAGGTAATTATCCTCTGGTAAAAATGGATAGGACATGATATGTGAATCAATGTGACCTACACTCAGGTTTGCTTTGATTATAAACTCAAAAAGTCTGCCTCAATATACCATTTTTTTTTTTAACCTATGCCCCCTCTTGCATTCCAAACTTCATGAATTTAAATTCTTCCTTCAATTGTAGAACTCCAAGAACTTCAATTTGACCTCACATTCATGTATTTGGCTAAGCAAATTATATGCAAAACTGAATTCTGACAAGCATGTGCCCTAATTAAGATGTTTCAAATACATTTTAAAAGATCATCTGAACAATTTTCACTTCAATTTACAGACTATTCAATAAAACAGATCACGAGTCGTTACAAAGTTAGTCATTAAGCTGTATTTACAATTTAGTTAACAATACCCTACCATTAAAAATAATTCAAATTACTTGAAACACTCAAATCAGACTAGTATTTCCAATAGGCTGATGCTCTCTAAAACCACTAGAGCACAAAACTCAGTATAAATTATGTTTCTGTATACTCTTTCAAGGGGCCCTATTACTTTACCACAACACACATAATTTTAAATACATTAATTCGGTGTATGGACCTTAGTAATAAGAGCCCACTGAGTCTCAGATATATTCTGGATTGGCACTACTTGTTATATTTACTGGTAAATTTATTGAAGGAAAAGATTATTTTCCTACACAGCTTTATAAGTAAACTTTTTAAAACCCTAACAACTTAAACTAAGTTAAAACTATAAAGAATCCCTTCTTAAACCTATTATTTAAATTCCCAAAGTTCAGTAAAATACTAAATCACAAACTGAACAGATTCAATTTAAAAAAATGTAAGGGGAGTTGGAGAATATAGTTGTTGTTTGGGAAGAAGGCTGGCTTCGCCCTTTGTACAATGTGGGCAAAAAGTAGGTGTACAGTTTTGAGTATGCAAAACAGAGTTTATTCTTCTATTATTATTTATTAATTATTGTATTATTTTCCAAATGAACAACTGTAAACCTACTTTTGCGTACCCTGTATATAACTGCATTAAAACTGAAAACAAGAGTGGCTCTTACGTTTCTCAAATCTATCTTCTAAAGTATAATATTGCATAACACAGAAAAAGACACTTTAACAGGAGAAATATCGAATGAGTCATAAATTCGCTTGATAAAAGAAGAAGCAAAAGACTTAAGACAACTACATCAAATGCATTAAAATTAATCTGACAGCCCTGGATGGGTAGCTCAGTTGGTTAGAGCATCGTTCCCATATGCCAAGGTTGCGGGTTCAATCCCCAGTCAGGCACGTACGTATAAGGACCAACCAATCAATGCATAGATGAGTGGAACAACAAATTGATGTTCCTCACTTGCTCTCCTTTTCACTCTCTCTAAAAATCAATTTAAAATTTTTTTAAAATAAAATTAATCTGACAAACTGTATACTTTTAGTAAATTTTCCAAATTAATGGTAAAAGATGTGAAACTGTAATTCAATAGGAACAGATAAATTTGTATTTTGCCTGAGTTTCGAAAGTTCTGATGGCGTAACTATTCCACTCTATTAGAAAGAGCAAGCAGTAAATATCACATCCATACATCATAGTTTCCTGCAATAAATGTTTTTGTATTTTTTAATTTATCCTAAACTAACTCACAATGGGGGGAGGGAGAGGCAAACACTTTTCAAATCCCATGTTCTAGTTTTAAGATAAGGAATCAAAGTTTGCCACAGAGAACAAAAATCTCTATAAGCATTAAAGTTTCAAGGATATAGAAGCCCTTTGTGTATATTCCACTATTTTTATTACCAGCTTACTTTGTTTTAAATGACCTACACTATGGACTCACTAATCACTTCTATATGCTTAGTCACTGGCACAATCCATGTTTCACCTTGGCTTCAATCAAGTATTATTTTATTGTTTATAGCAGTATTAAATGTTGTCCTATAGAAGTATTTCTCCTAGTTCTATTTGAAAGTCTGTATTAGAGAACAAGCAACAACAGACTCATTGACTACATACATACCCAGACTTCTCCAGTAATATTAAACCCCTCAGCCAAGAATGCCTTTTTTATGACAGGTCTGGCCTGGGGAGATGGTAGCAATAATTAATGAAGTGGACCTGTCCTCTGACAGTCTGCCTAACAAAGCAAAGGACCTAAGGGACAATAGACATAAGGGAAGTCGATTAATCTTCCATTTACCCACTCCCACTTGGTTCATCATCACAACTCTCACCTTCTACAGGCACATGAACTTGGGGTGTCAAAAGTAGTTCCCCTGAGAGCTATACCAGCCTATTATTGACTAGGCTCCTCTAGGAAATTATTACTCTGGTAGAATTCTTAAAACACAAGAACTTCCTCTTTGCCTCAGAGAGTAAGAAAACATGTACAACATAAGTGTAAAGCAATAAATTCTAATCAATGCTGCAAAAGACTGTTATTGTAAAATCAGTAAGCTCAAACTTTCTAAAAACATTTTTTAGAATGGGTTAGCTAATATTAAAAAATTTGCCCATATATGTTCTTAGCTTCCATTCTATTTAAACATTTCTAGAGCAAGTAGTTACTATAATGGAAAAAAAAAATCATATATCTGGACCTAAACCTAAATATGAAAATGGATCCACAGGCACACTCTTAACCATTTTCCAAAGAAATATGTTTAAACGGCTTTACCATGCAGAGCTATGGCTTCCCGGAAGGGTTGCAAATCAGTCTCTACAGATGAGCTAGTTTCCGTTGAAGTAGCTCGGTTAGGGGACACTACAGTCAGTCTTGGGGGAGCTCTAGAGTTTCGTGGTGGAGGAACTTTCCCACACAGGAAGTTGATCAAATCTTCTCTACGAATAGTTCTTCTGCGCTTTTTAACCCAAGCCAACACATCCTTATTGCGTCGCTGATAGCCAATCTGAATTCCAATATCAAAACTTCGCTGATGGGTGTCCACGCTTTCTGTTAGAAAAAAAGAAAATGATACATGATGATCAGTAGAACCATGCTGCATTTAAAAAAAAAAATTTTTTTACAAGTTAACCAAAATGAGTATCATGAAGTATGGAGCTCTCTATATCTTATCAGTAATCTATTAAACTGAATTATATTTTTGTTTGTTATACGTGACATTTAATCATAATGTTCTAAATTCAGATAACATATCACATAGTCCTGGAGCTTCTGCCATGTTCTTTACAAAACTTAAATAAAAAGAGGGACTACTTATTAGCCAAATTTCAATCTTTAAATTGCTATTCCCTTAAAAAGCTTGCTATGAAACTAGCTCGTTTAATAATGCTAACAATGGGTAAATTATTAAATGTTTATTAGTACTATTTATACTCAGCTTCACCTGAGAAAAGGTTAATACAAATCCGTATCTTGAGAGCGGTACTGCTGTCCCCTTATTGCAAGAGAAAACAGGAATTGAGCGCTGAGTAACTTCATGAAGGTCACAGAATAATATATACAAGAGCTAGAACTTTGCTCAAGAGTCTGTGGTTCTTATCCATTAATCTATACTGCTCTCCTTCAGAAAAAAAAAAGTGAATTCTCATGAATTCTAAATAGGATCATTCAATGGATGACTAAATATTGCGTATCAATCAGGCCTCGCTCACCCAGCAGCATTCACCATGTTATTTTGGAGATGCACTCCTACTGACCAGTTCAGCACTGACCGGGGGAACGTACTGAATGCAGCAGCAAACTTTTTAGAAACGGGGAAATTAATTCGGATTGACTACTCAACAAAACTGAACAGTACGGTTGAAACAAAAAGGTTTCACTCATTTCCCTAGGTATAGCTTCATTCTACTCCAGTACCCAACAGTTTTCTATAAACTCATAACCATTCCAATTCCAAAAGACCTTGCCTTAAAATTTCTGGCCTCCCAGTCTCCCTGTAGATATTTACCCCTTATATAAAGAACCAGAATGTTCAAGAAAACAATCCCTGAAATTTATTTTTAGTTGTGCTACTCAAGCAGCAGAAAACCACCAGTATATCTTTAATAGCCCAGCTGGTATGACTCAGTGGTTGAGCATCAACCTATGAATAAGGAGGTCACGGTTCGATTCCTAGTCAGGGCACATGTCTGGGTTGCGGGCTCGATCCCCAGTGTGCGGTGTGCAAGAGGTAGCCGATCAATGATTCTCATCATTGATGTTTCTCTCTCTCGTCCTCTCCCTTCCTCTCTGAAGTCAATAAAAGGCCAAGAAATGTAGATGATTTTTTGTGTTAAGAAAAACTTGCTTTTACAAAAGATCCAGAGATAAAGAAGAACTACCTGTAATTTTTTAAAAATATTTTTACTAGAGGCCCAATGCATGAAATTCGTGCAAGAGTAGTCCTTCCTTCCCCCGGCTGCCAGCACCGGCTTCCCGCTGGCACCCGAGACCTGAGCTTCCCTCCCGCAGCCGGCACGCACCCAGGACCCAGGCTTCCTTCGCAGCCCCGGCTTCGTCCGGAAGGTCGTCTGGAAAGATGTTCGGTCTATAATTAGCATATTACACTTTTATTATTACAGATTGATTTCAGAGAGGAAAGGACAAGGGGTGGGGGGGGAGAGAAACATCAATGAGAGAATCATTGATCAGTTGCCTTCCGCCCACCCTACAACGGGATCGAGCCCACAATCCAGGCATGTGCCCTCACCAGGATTTGGATTGTGACCTTCTGTTTCATAGATCAACATTTAACCACTGAGCCATGCGGCCCAGCATGGCCTTTTTTTCTTTTTAAATCCCTTGTCTGCTACAAAGATAGATTCTGAAAGGAGTAGCAATAATCAATGAAGAGCGGTGTCCCAAAAAGAAAAACAAGAATTCAGACATCACAGAGGCTCTTAAACTGTATGAATTTCTATTATTAAAAAAAGATGGCAAAGAGGGCAACACAAGCAGAACATTATTACAAGTTATTCCTGCCGAAACCGGTTTGGCTCAGTGGATAGAGCGTCGGCCTGCGGACTGAAAGGTCCCAGGTTTGATTCCAGTCAAGGGCATGTACCTTGGTTGTGGGCACATCCCCAGTGGGAGATGTGCAGGAAGCAGCTGATCGATGTTTCTCTCTCATCCATGTTTCTAACTCTCTATCTCTCTCCCTTCCTCTCTGTAAAAAGTCAATAAAATATATTTAAAAAAAAAGTTATTCCTTACCAGATGATCATTCCTTATTGCTAAAAAGTTAAAAAGAAAAAGGGAAGTTGTCCATGGGAGCACTCTTAAAAATATTAAAACTCCATCCCAATTTTGAAAAAGTAGACTCTAATTTTACAGATATAAAAAGCAGCTCAAGAATGAAGTCATTTCTCCAGTATTTCACTACCAGAATAATGGCCAACTTACATGAATCAATGTCTTCTGATTTCTCATTTCACATAAACAAAAAGGAAGTATGAACTCCATCTTAAAGGCAAATTGTATTTAAGAGGACAATAGAGCACTTTTCCACCTCTCAGTCTTAAAGACTTAGATGAAGCCACCCCTTAGAGGAGTAGATAAAAATTCTAAGATGACCTTGTTAAGCTGTGTCTAGACCTTAAGTTTTCTGAAGAAATTGAAGCATTTTAAGAGAAATCAAGTCATCAAGAAAACTAAGCCCATCCCAAAGAAGGGAGAAGAAACACAAAATATATGAACCTAGAGCAGTGATGGCGAACCTATGACACACGTGTCAGAGGTGACACGCGAACTCATTTTCTTGGTTGATTTTTCTTTGTTAAATGGCATTTAAATATATGAAATAAATATCAAAAATACAAGTCTTTGTTTTACTATGGTTGCAAATATCAAAAAATTTCTATATGTGACATGGCACCAGAGTTAAGTTAGGTTTTTTCAAAATGCTGACACGCCGAGCTCAAAAGGTTCGCCATCACTGGCCTAGAGCAACCAGGTTTCTAAAAACCTGCCCTACATCTAAAAGAATTGTAATCAAGTTCATAACTGGAGAAGCTTCTCTTTTTCCAAACACAATGACTAAGGAAATTTCATTTTTCAAGAACTAAATGGAGGTAAGCCCAGAACTAGATATACAGAGGGGAAAAAGTTGGAAGCATGAAAGGGACACAACAAGCCCAAAGCATGCTTTGATGGCACAAAGATGAAGCAGACATGTAAATGTACATCTGACAAAACAGACAGCAAAAAAGAGAAGCTACACCTGCTACAAACCTTCAGTAAGGTGGTTTAGTTTAAAGAAACTGACAATCCAGGAAAGAAAGAGGTTGGCAAACAAAGTTTTGGTTTGTTCTGATTAAAGGCACAAGAAAGTCTCAAAATTTATATCTGCAAGAGGCTGATGATTTAATCAGATTTGAAGAAAGTTGGAAAACTCAATATTCACTGGTTTAGATGAGTTAAATAACTAGTTGTGAACTTCTTTTATAGTGTATGCAACTGACAAATCATTTCATCTCAAAAATTCTGCACAAGTCTCAATATCCAAACCAAGAGCACACTAAAAATTAGGCATTTTGTGACTTTTACCTACTAGAAGATAGAGTAGAAGGAAAGCAGATATAACATTTAAGGTCTTCAGGTACACGCTTTTGCATTGCCTGGACATAGCTTAGTTTTATACCATTAACAACATCTCCTGAAAACAAATCCAATTACTTTACCACCCAGATTAATCCAATCTGTTATTTTCCCTAAATAGAAAAATCTCATGTTGACACTAAAGCATTTAAAGTATAGTCCTATGTTTAGGACTTCAGCTACTTGGTTGAAAATAAAAACCCTCCCGAAATACCTTGAACTAAGTAGGAAAAACCTAAAGGCTTCTTTGGAGAATCTTAGGCATGGCTAGACTAGCTTTTAATTTAAATCGCAGGTTAGACACACAGGATGACCTCCTGAAAACTCTCAGCTAGACTGCTTTGAATACATCTGAACCCTGACAATATTACCCAAATTCTCAAAGTACAACTCAAAGAAACAGTGGGGGACAGTCTTTGGTCCAACACCATCTGACACCAATGTCACCATGGAAAAGGGCCATTAAGCTTGAAGGTTAGGCAAACCCCAAGGGCATCACAAAATGTCAATCTAACCTTTAATCATAACACATTCATATCCTCATTCAAGAAATACTGATTCGTGGCAGTCAGATGTCCCACATTTCGTATTTTTTAAAAAATGTTTGTATATAAGCAGCTGAAATTTTAATTTGAGAGATTTTTAGAAGTCTAATCCTCCCACCACTGGAATGGGGCAGTTGGCAAATGATGATTTCTGAGGTCAAGACCAAATGCAACACTTCCTTACATGATACTGACAAAATTAATCAGATTTCACTATTCATTGTTTTTCTGATACTCACAAACCTTATGTGAGTCCACCAAAGCAAATATTCCAATTTCATAAACTGAGGAACTGAAACTGAGGCTCCAAGGGCCTTACCCAAAGTTAGGTGGCACAGTTACTTGTACAAGGTATTTCTTCCTCAACAATAGAGAAGCCATTTTCCATTCTCCTTAGAGAAGGGGTGGGGAACGTAAGGCCCGATAAATCATTTGATCTGGCCTTGCCAAAGCACTAGGGGTGAGTTAATTGTTTGATCAAATATAGCAGGCTAATTTTTAAGTTAACTGTATATGGCCCTCGAATAATGTTATCAATATCCAAATGGCCCTTGGCACAAAAAAAGGGTTCCCCACCCCTGCCTTAGAGGATCTACAAACCAGAAGAGCACACCACTACATCAAAGCAACTCTTCAAAGGAATACTTAAGAATCAAATCTGCACTAACCCAACAGTCTGGGGGGGAGGGGGTAATCAAAAACAAAGATTTGGCCCTGCTCGTGTGCCTCAGCTCAGTGGTTGAAATGTCGACCCATGCACTAAGAGGTTACTGGTTGGATTCCCGATCAGGGCACATGCCTGGGTTTCAGGCTTATTCCCCAGTGTGGGACATGCATTATTGATGTTTTGAGCTCTCTCTCCCTTTCCTTCCCTCTCTAAAATAATAAAAAACGTGTTTTTTTTTAAAAGAAACAAAGATCTGAGTCATAGCCAAAATAAAATTGTTTTAAGAAAATAACTATGTATCCCCCAAAGAGGTGGTATCCAAAAATAAGCACTAACTTCTAGCTAATTACATGTTTACTTAATCTTCACCTACACACAAAACAAAGGGCAGGAACCAAGGAAGAATCATTGCAGCCACAGTTGCCTGGCATCCCATCCTTCTTCCTTTTCTAAAGGCCCTCCAAGTTTTTGTTTGAATAGCTCTTGGGGAAGCTTCTGCAGCAAATTTGCTCAAGGGGTGGAACATGTGGTTTAGTCCTTAACACCTTTCGTACCGCTCACGAGCTTTCTCGTGTTTCGCGCGCCATCTATTATGGACCTTAGATGTCAACACACTGTCTTGTCCATATCGAATGAAGCGATCTCATTGGTGGAAACCGTGCAGGTCAATCTACGAAAAACTATATAATTGCACAAACCCATAAAGTATTGCAGTTACATTGTATTTTGGTCATTTGAATAGTTTTCGTCTTCAAGTTCCTGGCGCTTTTAGAAATGCCCTCTCTCAGAAAAAGGAAGGAAACCAACGAAACTGATACACTTCCTTTCGTGTTGTTCCATTCTAAGGAAAACGATGAAATGGACAAAAAAAGTAGTGCTGTACCTTATAAACTGTGGACTTTTCAATTCATTTAGAGTTTACAACCTCCTCAATCCACAAGCAAAAATGAAGTATAAACAGTTTCTGCTATCAGTGGCGAGAGACTGGATAACGGATGACAATAACGAAGGCTCTCCGGAACCAGAGACAAATCTGTCCAGCCCTTCACCTGGGGGTGCAAGGAGAGCACCTCGTAAAGATCCACCCAAAAGGTTGTCAGGTGATATGAAGCAGCATGAACCTACGTGTATTCCAGCGAGTGGAAAGAAAAAATTCCTACGAGAGCCTGCAGAGTTTGTGCCGCCCATAGAAAAAGGAGCGAATCTAGATACTTATGTAAATTTTGTTTGGTCCCTCCTCATAGAGGAAAATGTTTTACGCAGTACCATACGTTAAAAAAGTACTAGCAACTTTAATTAATTGTTTTTGTAAATAAAAATGTTGTAATTATTGAAAAACAACACCTAAAGTGCATTATGATCTGTAGTTATGATGATTTAAATAACGTGCAGTTTGCCCAAAAACGTGCGGTCCCTGGCGTATGTCTTAGAGATTTCTATGCGGTACGAAATGTGGTAATCTGCACAATCCCAAACTGTGGCTATGATGCTGAGCTCTGAGTAAGCATGTGACCCAATTTTGGCCAAGAAACTGTAGAAGTCATTTGCTAGTAGCTCCTGGGGAAAAAACTTTCCCAGCTCTTCTAAGCTTACGAGTGGCTCTAAGATGTGAGTTGCCAACTTACTGTAATTAGCCTGAAGACAAAGCTCATATATACATGTGTGAGTACACAAGAGTGCAGAGCTGCAGAGCCAGGGAGACTGAGCCACTGAATTCAGTCAACCTCACCCTCCAAGTTAGGAGCCAATCCATGTCCATACCATTGAAGCCAGCCTAACTTGTATTTTTCTGGTTATTTGCTGCCAAAACATCCTTTTACACATTAAGTAAAATTATTGTCTTCTATAAGAACTTACAAACAGCCCTAACCGGTTTGGCACAGTGGATAGAGCATCGGCCTGCGGACTGAAAGGTTCCAGGTTCGATTCCGGCCAAGGGCATATACCTTGGTTGCGGGCACATCCCCAATAGGAGGTGTCGCAGGAGACAGCTGATCGACGTTTCTCTCTCATCCATGCTTCTAACTCTCTATCCCTCTCCCTTCCTCTCTGTAAAAAATCAATAAAATATATTTTTAAAAAAAAACAACTTACAAACAGCCCTAGCCCAGTGGTCGGCAAACTCATTAGTCAACAGAGCCAAATATCAACAGTACAACGATTGAAATTTCTTTTGAGAGCCCAATTTTTTAAACAAACTATATAGGTAGGTACATTGTTATTAACTTAGTGTACTCCACACTCAAAAGGCCAAAGAGCTGCATGTGGCTCGCGAGCAGCAGTTGATAGAGCATCGGCCTCTGGACTGGGTTCGATTCCAGGCATGCCCAGGTTGTGGGCTCAATCCCCAGTAGGAGGCATGCAGGAGGTAGCTGATCAATGAGTCTCTCTCATCATTGATGTTTCTATCTCTCTCCCTCTCCTTTCCTCTCTGAAATCAATAAAAATATATTTTTAAAAAACTACAGACAGAATCTAATAACAATATTAGGAATAACTGAGGCCACTATTGCTCCTTATAAGTTTAATACAATTTAAGACAGAGTTTCTAATTGTGATCCATACTAAGGCATTTTGTACAAAGTCTTAAAGTTCAATAGTTTTTGCAGCAAGGATAGTCACAAACAAGCTCCAAAAATTGTAAAAAGCTGAAATCCCAGTATCTGTCTTCAGGTAGCATATGCTCGTCTGCCCGTTTGCTTATACATCAATCCACAAATTTTCAGTATGTTCAGTTCACTTTCAGTTTATATGTATATATTTGTGTGTGTGTGTGTATAATACATATATATCCAAAATGGCCCACTGTAGTGAGACAACATATTATAAACAGAATTTAGCACCAAGATGTCTCAAAAAGCATACTATTTTTCACCTGAAAATTTTATTATACTTAGCCATTTTAGGGGAAAATGAAGTAAAGTACACACCATGAAGTTTATTCCAACACAAGAAAAAAAGTATACACAAAAAATAAATTAGAATATCTTCCCTTCCTCTTCAGTACTGCCCACAGCCAGAAACATCTGAAAAAATAAAACCTGATCACCAACAGTCAACCCTAACACTTGAATACTCACTATATGCCAGCACTAAACTAAGAGCTTTGTACTAAGCTGTGAATACTAATCCCCACCACTTACAGTTAAGAAAATGAAGGAGCACAATGGGGAAACATCTTGCTCCACTGTCTGTCTCCAGGAGTTTACAGCTATGTTATATTAAGTCTAAATTCTGAACTCAGATAATCCAGCAGTAGACTTCATAAGGTTGCTGGCCTGGGGCAAATGCTATTAACAGGGAGACCAGAAACATCTTTAATATAAACAATACCAAGAGAAAGCTCTCAACATGTGGTAGAACTCAGCATGCAACTGAAGCAGTTTTAAAATGCGAAGAAGCAAACAAGGCATAGCATAAAAAAAAGAATTAAAGAAGAAAAACCTTCACAAACTGAGAGAAACAAAGAAGTGGCTCTACAGGTTAAGATCAAAAGCACTAGCTTATAGGGGCTGATGAAGAGCTGAGCACCAGCTGACACCTCAGTCTGACCATGTGAGGCTCCTAGGATGGCCTTGTCCTAGAAGACAACCTGAACAAGTAGCCCCATGAGGGAGGAATCTGGAATTAGATAAGGAGAATATGTACTTTCCTAAAGAAGAGTCAAAAGACAGAGACTGGAAATCAATCACCCAAGAAAATGTGGTGGGTGGGTGGTGGATTTAAGAAGCAACACACAGGCTTGGCCAGTATTTCCCGGTAAGCATCAACCTGGAATATATTAAAATGATCTCAGTAACTTTTCACTCCCTTTAGTTGCAGACATCAAAAAATGCACTAGACTAGGCAAAGGAGACACAACCTGACTGAATATTGAACGAACATCGCCCTCTTTAGAGTTATCAAATCAACATAAAAACAAGAACCAGCATCAGGATTTTCCTTCCCCTTTCCAAAAAAGGCTGGCAAAGTCTGGCCCTACTTTGTGGAGAAGGAAGCATGCACTCCATTTTGTTGAATTCTGTCCACACTGAGGGGGCATATCCCAACTCACCCTCCTCCAAATCCTTCCAACTACATTTTCTGCCTAACCAACATAATGTTCAATTTTTCGTAAGACCACAGGGGCCCTCTTCTAGGCTTGTACCTCATTTCTGACCTTCCAATGTGCTCATTTTTAGAGATTATGAAGAAGTTGGTGAATGTACCAAGCTACCCCTAGGCTGCAAAATGAGCCATTTTTTAGCTTGCTAGGTTAATTGCTTAATCATACAAAATACAGGAGCACCACCCAATTAAAAAGATCCCCTCAAATTGCCCCCCTGTAAATTACATTTAAATAATCAGAACTGTGAACATTCTGATTGAAATTTACCACTACTTAATGCTGCATACACTTGTGACACTACCTTGCCAATTTTATTAGACCTATTTAGGGTATTCAATTATTCCCATAGTTGAATTGTGTTCTCTACACCACACCCTGAAAAGGAATAACAATGTAATTGCAGAGCACTATCCATACTCTCTTTAAATCAGATAAAAAATGTTGCTACACTACCAAACTCCACAAACCACAACTTACCTTTTCTATCAGGTACAAAGGAATGCATTTAACAAAAATAAAATACAAAGTAAGAGTAATTCAGTCTAACAATTCAGCATTTGCAATTCAGCATTTGCAATAATGCAAGAACCTCAGGTGATGTTTATTTCTAAATAAATGACTATTACATTGTTTCTGAACAAATAAAACTAATAGACTTTTTGTAAATCAAGTAATCAAAATAGAGATTTCAAAGTTCAGCTTCTAAGCCCATCTACTTATATGAAGAATTTGCACTAAAGAAAACTGCCAGCTTTAGCCCTAAAGAAGTAGAATCTTGTAGACAAGAGCACCAAAAACTAAAAAAATAATAATAATAAAACTAGAAAACATTCCTATTTTTGTATAACCTAGGCCAGTGATCGGCAAACTGCGGCTCGCTAGCCACATGCAGCTCTTTGGCCCCTTGAGTGTGGCTTCTCCACAAAATACCGACTTCTGCACATGGGCCACGAAGTTTCAATCGCACTGTACATGCGTGTCCGCACGTGGTATTTTGTGGAAGAGTCACACTCAAGGGGCCAAAGAGCTGCGTGTCCGACGTGGTATTTTGTGGAAGAGTCACACTCAAGGGGCCAAAGAGCTGCATGTGGCTCGCGAGCTGCAGTTTGCCGACCACTGACCTAGGCAAACCTGGCACATACAAGGCACTAAAAATGTGTTGCCTTCCCCTTTAAATAAAAAGCCAATTGCAACAAGCAAACGGATACCCCATGGTACCATCATACAACAGAAAGCTACTCAACAAAACGAAAAAGAAAAAAAGGCACTGAGCTATTTATTAATGCATGCAACGTGAACTCAATCTCAGCAAAAGAAGCCATACACAAAAGGCTGCATACTGTAAGGTTCTATTTATGAAATTATGGAAACAGGAAAAAGCATATATTCAACAATCAGATCAGTGGTTGCTTAGGGACTGTGGTGGAGATAGAATTTCTTAACAGTGTTTGTCAAGCTCAAGCTTACATCTTTTAAAGGGTAATTTTAAAGCATGTAAGTTATACCCCAAGAAATCCGAGTATTTTAAAAAATGAGTTCTATGTCTTACTTCAAATTTCCCTGTCTGGATGAAACCAAGAGCCATCCCAGAGAATATTCCAGACCCTCAAGCACTAATGGATGTTAGCAAATTACTCAGGGGTCAAAATTTAAGGAACTCACCCTGGCTGATGTAGTTCTGAGCATCAGGCAGGTTAGTTCTTACCTGGGTTGTAGGCAATGTGCAGGGGAAGCAACCAATTGACAGTCTCTCTCATATCTGTTTGTTAATCTCCCTCCCTCCCTTCCACTCTCTCTAGAAAAATCAATGGAAAAATATCCTCAGAGGAGGATTAACAATAAAATCAAAGTTGATCACTGGGGCACGTTTTAATTGTTTCCCTTTTCTTGATAAGCCTGGACTATCAGTTCCTCATTCCCTAAAATTAACATTTTACTCACCAGTTTCAGTTTACATTCTCAAAAAAATGCAAATTCTACCCACAAAATCTCACAATAGAGGAGTATTTTTCTTATAGAATGCTACCATCATTTGCACATTCTTACACACACACAAAAGAATCTGAGAATCAAGTCACTCCACAGCCTATTTTGATAATTTTGAAATGCACTGAGTTCCATTACTGTTACCAGCAGCTTCTAGAAGTTTGAAAGCATTTAATCATATCTTTATTAAAATTAAGTCAAATTCAAATCCTTTTTCCATAGAAACCTTGCCCCCCCCCCCAAAAAATTAAACCCAAATTTCCAAATCTTCAAAATCAGTAAGGCACAAAATCTCAACCCACTGTCACTAAGAGAGCACAATGGGCAAGAACGTTTACTTTAACATATCTTCGTGTCATCACAGAAGAGAAAAATTAACTCCAGAAAGGCACTACCATAAAACACAACTCTTAACTCACACTCAGATCACACATTTCCTGTCAATACTGTACAAGCAGATACAAGGTAGTTTTCAAGATAAATACTTGAAGTTGCTAGGGAAGCGCAGCGTGTTAAGATGGGCACAGGTTATTTCAATTAGATAGTTTACATCGCACTTATAAATGCTACAAACGATCATGCTCGAAGCTGTCCATCACAAGAATCTTTTCCACAAGGTGCCTACAATTCTCCACACGCCCCCCCACGCCCCACCCCCCAACCTCGCTGTGGCGCAAAACCATAAACTTTCTTCCCTTGGGCGCCTTTTCCAAAGAGAAGCTCCTCTCACCCAAAGTCAGCTCAGGGCTTCTTGACCTCCGCACTATTTGACATTTGGGGCATGGGGGGGGGGGGGGGGGGGGGGACGGGTCTGCCTCTAGCGAACAGGATATTCAGCAGCCCCCCCAGTGATGACATTCAAAAATGCCCCTAGACGTAACCAAATGTACGTGGGGGGGGGGAAGCGTCAAAATCGCCCCTAGCTGAAGATCCTCGATCTCGCTAGAATACCACCACTTCCAAGTTGCAAGACACTCAGGGTTCACCTTTGGATACAGGAGCAAACACTCCGGCAGTCTGGGTCCGGGTACAGGCGGCCCACACACTTGGAACGCGGGCCTTTCACCCTGACGCAGGCGCCCTTCCCCTAATCGGCAATGCAGCAAGGTTATCTTTACCTTTGTAGAGGTTGGTGACGGCGGTGGCTGCGTTTTGGAAGGGGACCCAGAGAGAAAGTCCTTGTTGCTGACACACTCGGTCTGAAAAAGTGGGAAAGGGGAGGAGGAAAAAAAAAAACGGAGAAAGAAATGTTATTTGGGCGTCAATCATTCAGGAACGGCCATATTAGGTTTCGCCATTTTGTTCCAGGGTTTCGGGATCCCACAGTGACTGGGAGGAAGGCAGAAAGGGGGTCGCGGAGGGGCGGAAGGGGAGTTTCGGGGTCCGGGGCGCA
>NW_005363642.1:2826089-2827056 GCF_000412655.1 Myotis brandtii
AGCGCCAATGAGCCCACACCGAAAACTAAGGAACGTCGTCGCCACCGCCGTCGACGCCTCTGCGGCTGCTGATCCCCGCCCTCCCCCGCCCACATGCCGAGGAAGCACCGCCCACTCGGCCCTCCCCTGCCCAATTGGGGCGCGTCCGCTCCGAGGGTTCCCATTGGTCCGATACAACCTGTTCCGCGTGCCGGTGTCTGAACACATCCCTGTGATTGGTTCCTCCACATGTCTGCCATAACATAACCAATCGGCGGGGGCAAGGGAGAGCACGTCGGGAAGGGTGAAGTCGTAGAAAGAGGGGGGAGAGCTGACAGTGGTTGCGTCCAAGCCAAAAAAAAAATGCGCATGCGCACTTGCCCGCTGCCCCAGCCCCTGGGCCTCCAGCGGGAGTCACGTGACCGGCCCTGCGACCGCACCCGGGGCGGGGGTTTTTCCGGCGCTTCCAAGCCCTAGGAGACGCAAAATTGGATCCGGCCACTGCGCCGCGGGGCTGGAAGGGAGTGGTGGGTGACAACCTGGTTAGTCCGGTCCCTTGGGCTTCCACAAGGAGGAGGGAAATGGAGGAATTGAATAAAACACCCAACTTCTGTCCAAGTGTGCAAAGTGCTTCCCATCTGTGTATTTCACTGTCCCATTTCTTAGATGGACAAGTCGAACCTCAGAGCCCAAAGAAAAATTTTCAGGTTGCAGGCCGGCAGGCCCTTCCTGTGTCCTGCAGGGTGGCCGACACCCACAGAGCTTATCACGGGGTGCGTGGGGAACTCTCTGCCGCCCATCTCCCCCCCTCCACCGCGAGCAACCCGCGTCCTCCGGGGACACGTCTCTGGCCTAGACGGCAGCTGCCGCCCAGCCGGCCCGCGAAACCGAGAATCAGCCGGAACAGGAGGGTGCCGAGGCCCTGGCGCGTCTGAGCTTTGGCGAGTGAGGCGGGCAGCCCCCGCACCTGCCCCTGCAGCACACTCCC
>NW_005363642.1:2827584-2827803 GCF_000412655.1 Myotis brandtii
CACACTCCTACAAATGTGGCTTTAAAGCCACCGCCCCTGGAATAAAATCAGACCTCCTCCCGGAGACCATCGCGTCCCCGCAGGGTTCGGTCCCGCCGCCTCTGTGCTCATCTCACGCCGGCCGCTGCTCCGCTCGTGCGGTTCCAGCACACGGGCCGCCTTTCCGTTCTCCCGGGGACTAAGCTCTTTTCTGCCTCAGGGCCTTTGCCAGCAATTTCC
>NW_005363642.1:2827921-2828733 GCF_000412655.1 Myotis brandtii
GGCCGTCATCCTCGGGGCTCTACTCGAGGCCCGTGAGCACAGAGCCCCGTTCAGACCAGCCTGTGTCAAAGCGGCGCCCTCCCCCTCTCTCCCATTGCCCGGTTGTTGTCTTTTCATACCTTGTATCACTTGGAACAATCTGCTATTGATACGTCCGTTTCCTTAGTATGCTCCTCTCACCAAAAAGTAAGTTCTTAGAGCAGGAATCCGGGCAGATTCCTGGTTGGATCTGAAAACAGGGATTTAGGAAGGGGGATGGAGGCCATGGCGGAAAGGACGTGCCAGGCAAAAGTAAGGGTTCTAGGGGGAACCCTAAGTTCATCAGGCCTCCGAAGGGCAGGGCACTTTGTCCATCCGGGATTAGAGGCACACAGCCTAGCAGTGATGGCGAACCTATGACACGCGTGTCAGAGGTGACACGCGAACTCATTTTTTTGGTTGATTTTTCTTTGTTAAATGGCATTTAAATATATAAAATAAATATCAAAAATATAAGTCTTTGTTTTACTATGGTTGCAAATATCAAAAAATTTCTATATGTGACACGGCACCAGAGTTAAGTTAGGGTTTTTCAAAATGCTGACACGCCGAGCTCAAAAGGTTCGCCATCACTGGCCTAGAGAGTCTACCTATTTTTACAGGCATTACAAACACAACTTATTCTATACTATGAACATTTTTTCAATAATGATTACAATACAAAAAAATCTGAAAACCTTCAGTTATACAGCAAAAAAATAGGTTAGTCTGTGTGCATATTAATATATTTTCTGAGACCTGCCAAGGTTTTCTCCCCCGCCCCCCCCCCCCCC
>NW_005363642.1:2828772-2840384 GCF_000412655.1 Myotis brandtii
GCACACACACAGATAACTCTAGAGACCGGGCTACTGGATGATTTTTTTTCATTCTAAACTACCCTTTATAAAAAGATCTAAGCAACATTATTACACATCAGCACTTGGTGGGTGCCGACCTGCAAGAGCCGTGGGGATGAGGCTCACAGGAGGGCACTCTGAAAAGCAGTCTGTGCTAAATGCCATGAGGGCATAAAATCAGATTAGTGAGGATAAAAGGGTCCTTCCCAGCGATGGAATCTGGGAGGGCTTCCTGGGAGAGGAAGCATTTTCACTGGGCCTTGAAGCACTGACAAGGCTCCTGGAAGGAAGAGGTCCCTCAGAGCAGGGGACACAGACTCAAAGGCTCAGAAGTGGAAAAGGCTTAAAGAACCCAGATTTATCTGGTTTGAATCAAATTTTCTTTTTTTCTGCTGCTATCTCATTTGGTTTTCTCAGTAACTGTACAGATACTTCCTAGCCGAGTAACCTTGGGCAAATTACTTCCATTTCCCTGAGCATCATGAATGGAGATGATGACAGAAACTCATAGTGTTTGCTCTCAGGATTAAATGAGAATAAGTGAGGAAAGAACTGAGTACGTACCAGTACACCAACTCACTCAATACAGACACCTGGGAAAGTGCTCCTTGATTAGCCTCCAACCTTGGAATTAGAAGGCCTGTCTGAAACAATGTCAATATGACATCTTTCAGCTAAGATCTGGAAACTTTACCTCCATTTAAAGTCACTAGAGAATGATGACTCAAGAAAAGTGGATTAATGTATCCTTTTATTTTTAACACTCTTGCAGACTTTTCATTATGTATATGTAAATACTTTAATATAAAAGCTGTATTACACAGCTTATTATGAAACCTACCTTTTATTTTATAAAACATCTAGGATATCTTTTCAATATAGTAGCCTCATTCCTTCTTATTAATAGTCACATAGCGTTCCAGGGTATGGGTACATCATAATGTATTTAACAGTTCTGTACTAAAGGGCATTTGGGTTGTTTTCTGTGTGTGTGTTTTAATTTGTTTTTATTGATTTTAGAAAGGAAGGGAGATGGGTAGAGAGATAGAAACATCGATAAGAGACTAGATCAGCTGCCTCCTGCATGCCCCCAACTGGGGATTGAGCCTGAAACCTGGGCATGTGCCCTGACTGGGAATCCAACCGGGGATAGAACCTAGGACCAAACCATGGACCTCTTGGTTCATGGGTCGATACTCAACCACTGAGCCATACTGGCTGGGCTGTTTTCTGTGTTTTAGTACTACATTTACTCATCACCCTTGTACATTCATCTTTGCACACTCATTCAATTACTTCCTTTGTATAAATGCCACAAAGTAAGTATCACTTGGTGAAAACACTGTATTTTTCTGTATTCATTGGTGGTGGTATTATTATTACTCCATATTTCATACTTGGACTAGTCCAGCTTCCCAGGTTGACATTTTTTTGTACTGTTTTTTTTTTTTTCACTTTTCTTGCCTTGCAAATTTTTTCAAAATAGACAAGGGTTTTATTTTATAGCTTCTGAGTTTTGCGTCAGGCTTAGAAAGGCTTTCCACACTCCAGGATTATTTGTTGACATAATTGAGTTAAAATGAAAATGGCAGCCCATCTTCCCTCATCTATTTGACTACCAAACAGAATGTCAAGAGAATACATACTACCAATAGCTTCTCTGTTATAAAGCATGCATTCATCAGAGTAGGCAGTAAAATGGTCTCAAAGATTAATTACTGCCAGAAAAGGTCAAAGTTAGACTCACGGGCATGAGTCAAAAAACATGAGAGAAGTAAACAATATGGTAAGCACGAAAAGGCAGTACAAATAACACGACAAAATAAAACGTTTTATTTAACATTCAACAGCATACAAGTCAACAAGCATGTTTAAATAAGAGCAGTGTTTTTGTATATTTGAATACATGCCCTGTCCAAGTTTAGGACCAATGCTAACATATGAAGTGCACCCTTGAATCGATGCCTGCATTTCACTTCTGTTGCAGTGGGATACGAGAAGGGCAGCTCTGCACATTTAGGTTTTAGCAGAGGAAAGAACACAACTTGTCCGTTTTGCTGCCTTCAGGCACAGCGTCAGAAGTCACACAGCACTTCATCTTCGATAGCCCACAACTTTATATGTGCTTATTGGTCACTTGTTTTTCTTCCAGCCATTCAATTCCTCTGCCCATTTTTTATTTATTTATTTTTTAAAAAATATATTTTGTTGATTTTTTACAGAGAGGAAAGGAGAGGGATAGAGAGTTCCAAACATTGATGAGAGAGAAACATCGATCAGCAGCCTCCTGCACACCCCTTACTGGGGATGTGCCCGCAACCACGGTACATGCCCTTGACTGGAATCGAACCTGGGACCCTTCAGTCCGCAGGCCGATGCTCTATCCACTCAGCCAAACCAGTTCGGGCCCTTTGCCCAGTTTTTAATTGGATTGTCTTTGTCTTATTGAGTTGTCAGATTTCTTTTTTTTTTTTAATATATTTTATTGATTTTTTACAGAGAGGAAGGGAGAGGGATAGAGAGCTAGAAACATCGATGAGAGAGAAACATCGATCAGCTGCCTCCTGCACACCCCCCACTGGGGATGTGCCCGCAACCAAGGTGCATGCCCTTGGCCGGAATCGAACCTGGGACCCTTCAGTCCGCAGGCCGACGCTCTATCCACTGAGCCAAACCGGTCAGGGCGAGTTGTCAGATTTCTTTATATATTCTAGATATACCTGTTCCTTATCAGATATATGATTTGCAAATTGTTCTCCCTTTCTGTGAGTTGTCTTTTCACTTTATTAATGGCATCCTTGGAAGCACAAAAGGTGGAAACTTTGATATAGTACAATTTATCTATTTTTTCTTTTGCTGCTGCTGCTCACATGTCTTTTTTTAAAAATACATATATTTTTATTGATTTCAGAGAGGAAGGGAGAGGGAGAGAGAGATAGAAACATCAATGATGAAAGAGAATCATTGATTGACTGCCTCCTGCACATCCCCTAATGGGCATTGAGCCCACAATCTGGGCATATGCTTCTACCAGGAATTAAACCGTGACCTCCTATTTTATAGGTCAACACTCAACCATTGAGCCTTGTGGCTAGGGCATCACATACCTTTTTTTAAGTGACTAGAATCCACATAGCATGAGATTCAACATTTTGCCTAAATTGTAAAAAAATAATTTTGTCACAAAAATGCAAGTACCATCTTAAAAAAAAAAAAACACGCAGGAAAAAACATTGCTTAAACCTAATAGTGTTGCAATCTGAAAAGAGAAAATAGTCATGATTTTTGCTAAGCACCACGCAAGAACTAAGTTACCTAGATCAGTGGTTCCTAACTGAGGACTTGGTAATGTCTGGAGATATTTGGTTGTCATAACTGAGGGGGAGGGAAGTACCACTGGCATCTAATGGGTAGAGCCCAGGGATGCTTCTAAACATCTTACAGTGCACATGACAACTCCATGACAAAGGATTATCTGGCCCGAATGTCAGTAGTGGTGAGGTTGAGAAACCCTGATCCATATCCATCAATTGTCCCCTTTTACGATGAGGAAACCGAGGCTTAGAGAGAGGTTAACTAACTCATGTAAAACCACGTGGCATATAGGTCCAGGATTGGACCTCAGGCAGTCTGTATCCAGAATCTCCACCCCTTGCTGAGGCAAGGACAGCAGGAAGGAGATGACCTTGGGAGAAGGTATCTTGGAGAGGAAAAAAATCCAAACGTTATCACTGAGAAATCTCGTATTCCTAGTCGACAGTCTGATCTTTCAGTGAACCGGGATGGTAGAATGAACAATGAGGCAACCTGAAGCTGAGCAGGATGTTTTCCTCTAGAAAATTCTCCCAAACGCAGGAGAGTGGGCTTCATAACAGCCTAGATAAGGTTCTAGATCAGTGATGGCGAACCTTTTGAGCTCGGCGTGTCAGCATTTTGAAAAACCCTAACTTAACTCTGGTCCCGTGTCACATATAGAAATTTTTTGATATTTGCAACCATAGTAAAACAAAGACTTATATTTTTGATATTTATTTTATATATTTAAATGCCATTTAACAAAGAAAAATCGACAAAAAAATGAGTTCGTGTGTCACCTCTGACACGCGTGTCATAGGTTCACCATCACTGTTCTAGATGATGTGAATTGTTGCTCCTCAGAATTACCTGGGGCTTTTTAGAAATATAGGTCCTTGGGGCCCAATCAAAGCTACAGAATCTAGTCCCCAGGTCCCCAGGAGTGGGGCTCAGGAATCTGTATTTTCAAAAGTCCTCCGGTTTGTCAATTGCATTCTCATGCAATTACCACATCATGGGGTGGCTAAGTCTATTTTCAGATGTTCTGGAATCAAGTGTGATTTTATTTCCTCTGGCCTGGACCATTATTGATTTGAGAGAATGAAAGGGAGAGGGAGAGACAGAGAGAAACATCAATGTGAGAAAGATCGATCAGTTGCCTCCCATATGCACCCCAACCTTAACTGGACCTGAAACCTAGGCATGTTTCAGGCAGGAATCAAACCATCGACCTTTCGGTGCACAGGATGATGCTCAACCACTGAGCAACACCAGCCAGGGCTCTACTTGATTATTTTAATCACAAATGAGAAGCTTCAGGAAACCTAGAGGCAGAAACCAACAAAGAATATCTCTCTCCAGCCCTAGCCGGTTTGGCTCAGTGGAAAGGGCATCAGCCTGTGGACTGAGGATCCCGGGTTTGATTCCAGTTAAGAGCACGTACCTGGGTTGCAGGTTCCGTCTTTGGCCCTGGTCGGGCCATATGCAAGGCAACGAATCCATGTGTCTCTCTCACATTGACGTTTCTCTCACTCTCTGTCTCTCTCCCACTCTCTCTAAAAAATATCAATGGGAAAATATCCTCAGGTGAGGATTAACAACAACCAAAAAAGAATATCTCTCTCCATTTATTCCCTCTCATAATATTTAATGTCCAGTGTATTAGTTATCTACTGCTGCGTAACAAACCAGCAGTGGTATAAAACAACAATAAACAACCAGAATTCAGGAGTAGCTTAGTTGAGTGTTCTGACAGGGGGCTCTCCCATGAGGTTGTAATCAGGTGTTGATGAGGCCTGCCGTCATCTGAAGACTTGACTGAGGCTGGAGGATCCACTTCCAAGACAGCATCCTCACAGGGCTGGCAAGTTGATGCTGGCTGTTGGCGAGAGACCTCAGACCATTTGAGTGTCCTCAAGACATGGTGGCTGGCTTCCTTTGGAGTGGGTGAGCTGAGAGACACCAGGCAGAAGCTACTTTGGGGTGGAGAACCTGGCCTCAGAAGTGATATAGCATCATTCTGCCACCTTCTATTCCTCAGAAGCAAGACACTGAGTCTGGGCCACATTCAAGGGGAGGGGAATTAGGTCCCACCCTTTGAAGGGAGGAATGTCATAGAATTTAGGGACATATTTTAAAACCATCACATCTAGCCCTAACCGGTTTGGCTCAGTGGATAGAGTGTCGGCCTGCAGACTGAAGTGTCCCAGGTTCTATTCCGGTCAAGGACATGTACCTTGGTTGCAGGCATGCCAGAAACCAGTTCCAGCATGTCATAATTTCAAGAGTTTCATCCAAAGGTTGATGAGACTTGGGGACTCAACAGGGTTGAGTCACACATGTAGTCACCTGTTGGGAATGGCTAAAGGCATTTCCCCAAACCTGAATAGGAAACTGATTGTGGCTGCCAGACAGTTAAAGGGCATCTTAATCTACATGTTATTGCCTCCTACTGGCCAAACACCTGAACAGCCGTAGGCTAATTCCCCAAACTGACAATGCCTCTGTACCCTTTGAAACCTTACCCTTTGAAGTGTATTATCTCCACCTTGCCTTAGGACAAATTGTGTTAATAAAAGCAAGGGTCCTAGACAAGGAGGGAGTCTTCAGTTCCTTTAGCTGAAGCTCCTCTGACCCCCAATGCCTTTCAAAATTATAACTTGTCTCCGGACTCTTTATTAGTCTCTGGATTTCTATGTCATCTATGTGCAGCCCCTTTTCCAGATTCCTGAACCCTTCTTGATGCTGGGACATGAACCCCAGCACAGGCACATCCCCAGTAGGGGGCGTGCAGAAGGCAGCCGATCAATGATTCTCTCTCATGGATGTTTCTAACTCTTTCCCTTTCCCTTCCTCTCTGTAAAAAAATCAATAAAATATATTTTAAAAAACAAAACAAAACAACAACAAAAAAACCCACCACATCTAGGTCTTACCCATGCTGCATTCAGATCTCTACTGAAGGTGAAATTCTTTGACTCTACAGTCCTAGACTTCAAAGGTGTCATGGCTCGCCTGGGGAGCCCACCACTCACATTTCACAGCTCTCTTGCACAGCAACAACTAAGTCGATGACTGTTCTGCCAAGTGCAGGATTGAGCAGGGAAAGAAATGTGTTCTGACCTCTTTTTACTTCCTTTCCTGGGGCAGAAATGGCAAGCTCATGATTGAACTCAGCCAAAATTCTCTTACCTCATTTGGTAAACTGAAGGACATTTTTTCTCTAAACTCTGTTCTAAATAAAAACAGTAAATAAGATTAAATATTAAATAAGGAGATTTTAGCAGAAATTGGAAGGCTTATATGTTCTTCTTCCCTTGTTATACTTGGGCAAGTAAATTCTACCTGTCTTAAAAAAAAAAAAAAGAAAAGAAATGAAAAGACTACAAGTTTTATCTATAAGATTAAAAAAACAAAACAAAAAACTTTTGCCCAAAGAGTCAAAAAATTTCAGACCTCATGAGGGAAATTTTCCTAAGGGTTTCTCAAAACTAAGCCTATAGGGCTGGGGGGAAGTAGAAGAGGGTATAAGGGGGATAAATGGTGATGAAAGGAGATTTGTCTTGGGATGGTGAACAAACAGCACAATATACAGATGATGTATTATAGAATTGTACACCTGAAGCCTACATAATTTTATTTACTAACTAGTGGCCTGGGTGCACAAAATTCGTGCATGGGGGGCGGGTGTCCATCAGCCCGGCCTGCACCTTCTCCAATCTGCTCGCCCCCAACTGCGCCCCCCCAGCCTGCTCGCACCCAACTGCCCCTCCCGCTGGCCTGATCTCCCCCAACTGCACCCCCCTGCCAGCCTGATCGCCCCCACTGCCCCCCCTGCCGGCCTGATCACCCCCAACTGCCCACTCTCTGCTGGCCTGCTCGCCCCCAACTGCCCCCCCTTGCCGGTCTGCTCGCCCCTAACCACCTCTGCTTCGACCCCACCACCATGTCTTTGTCCGGAAGGTCTCCCAGTCTAATTAGCATATTACCCTTTTATTAGTATAGATGTAACCCCAATAAATTCAATAAAAAGGAACAAAAAAGAAACAGAAAAAAAACCTGAGCATATAATGGAAGATTATGTGCATAACAAAGTTGGCTCGGTCCCTTCCCCATATCCATTCCACAAGTATTTACTAACAGAGCCTAAATTGTATTCAAGTGGGCAATGTGCCCAGCTTAAGGACTACATTTCCCAGTCCCCTTTGCAACTGAGGGAGGATGATGAAATAAGGGGAAGTCATTGGGTGGGGCTTCCAGGAAAGCTATTTAAAGGGAACTGACTTGGCTTGCGCTGTTGCTCTTGTACTTCCTCCTTCCTGTTGCCTGGAACACAAACAAAATAGCAAGGGCTGTAGCAGCCATTTTTGACCATGAGGTAACCTTGAGGAAGGAAGCCATATGCTAAGGACAGTGGAACAGAAAGGAGGAAGTCTATGATGAGTTTGTGGTCGTCCCAGGGCTACCTCTAGACCAGTGGTTCTCAACTTTCCTAATGCCGCGACCCTTTAATACAGTTCCTCATGTTGTGGTGACCCCCAATTTCATTGTTACAAATTGAACATAATTAAAGCATAGTGATTAATCACAAAAACAATATGTAATTATATGTGTGTTTTCCGATGGTCTTAGGCGACCCCTGTGAAAGGGTTGTTCAATCCCCAAAGGGGTCGCGATCCACAGGTTGAGAACCACTGCTCTAGATTGTTTTGTTGTTGTTAATCCTCACCAGAGGATATTTTTCCCAATGCTTTTCAGAGAGAGTGGAACGAAGGGAGGGGGAGGGGGGAGAGAGAGAGAGAGAGAGAGAGAGAGAAACATCAATGTGAGAGAGACACATCAACTAGCTGTCTCCCACACCTGCCCCAACCGGGGGCAGGGAACAACCCCGAAACCTAGGTACATGCCCTTGACTGGGAATCGAACCTGAGACCCTTTGATACACTGGCCAACACTCTAATCTTGGAGCCTCACTGGCCAGGGTGAGACTTGTTTTTAAGTAGAGTTAAGAAACCTCTAGTTTATATAAGCAACTGTGGTCAGTTCTCTGTACCAGCAGCTGAACACAATTCATTACTCCTTATGTAATGTAACGCTCATGGTAATTTGCACCGTGCTAAATAAATGTAATACTCCGTAGTTTTGGGGGACTTGAGGGTTTTTCTTTGAGGTGTGTGTGTGTGCCTGTGTGTGTGTCTGTGTGTGTGTTTTGTTGCTTTTAACCACTGTTTATGCAACTTTTCCCCATTAGAACAGCATGTTCCTTCACGGCTAGTCCTCAGCCTGGAACTGTAGCTGCAAGTTCTGTGGGTTATCAGATAGTACTCAGGTTAAAAATGTGACCTCTGTTATCTGAGGGGCGAATCACAGGCAAATAAATGCATTTTCAGAAGATTGCCTGTGGCCTTCCCAACTTGATGCAACCTTGCGGGAGGTACTTAGAGCAGTGATGGTGAACCTATGACACATGTGTCAGAGGTGACACGCGAACTCATTTTTTTGGTCGATTTTTCTTTGTTAAATGGCATTTAAATATATAAAATAAATATCAAAAATATAAACCTTTGTTTTACTATGGTTGCAAATATCAAAAAATTTCTATATGTGACACGGCACCAGAGTTAAGTTAGGGTTTTCCAAAATGCTGACATGCCGAGCTCAAAAGGTTCGCCATCACTGACTTAGAGCCTGGGTTAGAGGCCTGCTTCAGCACAGTGGTAATATCACCATGCAAGGCCCTTCGTGGTAGACTGTTTCTCAGGTCTCCTGCTCTGACTGCTAAATGATTCCTTGATTTTCCTGAAAAGTGTTTTAAAAGTGGCACAGCTCTGCGGGCCAGTGTGGCTCAGTTGGTTGGAGCATCGTCCTCTGCGCCCTTTCCCTGCTCAATCCTGCACTTGCCGGAACCAAAGGGTTGCAGGTTCAATTCCCAGCCAGGGCTCATGCCTAGGTTACAGGTACAATTTCTAGTCTGGGTGTGTACGAAAGACAACCGATCGATGTTTCTCTCTCACATCAATGTTTCTATATCAATGTTTCTATCTATCTATCTATCTATCTATCTATCTATCTCTATCTCTCTCTTTCTCTGTCTCTGTCTCAAAAATCACTACGCATGCCCTCTGGTGAGGATTTAATAATAATTTTTTTTAAAGTGGCACTGCTCTGAAAACAAAAAGGCTCAGGTCGCTTTGCCAACACAGGTGTCACAAATAAAGAAACAGCTTCTCTGTAAGGCAAGATGTCTACATCACAGAGCCTCACTCCTGGGCACGCCTGCATCCTGAAACAGCAGTAATGCAGGCCCTCGTATTCAATCCACTTCTCTGCGACTCACAGGAATCACCTGGGGATCATGTTCAAATGCAGTCTGGTCCTGTAGGTCTGGGCTGGGACCTGAGAGTCTGCATTTCTAACCAGCTCCCATCGATGCCAAGGCGGCTGGGCCACAGACTGCATCTTGAGTAGGAAGGCACAGGCCCTCGTCTCTGCCAGGCTCCTTCCTGTCATTCAGGTCTCCATTCAAATGGCACTTCCTCCGAGCAGCCCTCCCTGACCAGCTGGGCCAATCACACCCTCATCGCCTTTTCCCACTTCACCCAGATTTCTCATCATGGTAAATACTTACTACTCTTGGGATGAACAGGCATATCTCCTCATGGCCACTAGAATGCTCCATGAGGGCAGAGGCCATGTCTGCCCGCTGCCCTGTTCATCTCTACATCTCCAATCTCTAGGCCAGTTCCTGGCATGCGGTAGGCACTTGATAAATACCTCAACCTCTCCTTCAACTAGAATGTTCTTCCAGAGATGAGGTGATCGCTCTTAGATATCTCAAGACTTGAAAAAAAATATGTTTATTTTCTGATGAGGAGACTATTGTGACTGCTATGAAAGAAATTTTAAAAATACTTAGGTTGGGTTCTCCCAGAAGCAGAACCTGGAACAAAGATCAGAGAGCAGGTAGTTGATTTGAGAGGTGACCCAAAGACAGGGAAGGAGAGGAGCCAATTCGGGGTGTACTAGTGGGCAAGTTACTGCTGTGGGCAGTAGGGGTTCTATCCCCCTGGGGACCTCCAGGAGTGAGGACGTTGGGGTCCTGTCCATCCCTGGTTGAGATTGGTGGGTGGTGTTAATGTCCCAGCACTCCCAGCCACCCCATGCGCAGGTTGAGCACACTTCTGCAGCTGGAGCAAGGCCTCAGCCAGAGAACCATAGAAACTAACCGAGGGATGACGTTCACGGGCACGGCGAAAGCCAAGGAGATACTGGCAGGTGCCACTGGGGTCTGCCACACTGTCTCTCCATAAAAGAAGCTTGCTCTCTTTCTGCGACCTCCTGCTCCCCATGCCTAGGTCACCAAGATGAACTCCTAGAACAGTGGTTCTCAACCTTCTGGCCCTTTAAATACAGTTCCTCATGTTGTGACCCAACCATAAAATTATTTTCGTTGCTACTTCATAACCGTAATGTTGCTACTGTTATGAATCGTAATGTAAATATCTGATATGCAGGATGGTCTTAGGCGACCCCTGTGAAAGGGTCGTTCAACCACCAAAGGGGTCGCAACCCACAGGTTGAGAACCACTGTCCTAGAAGCTTTGTTTTGGGGACCACTGTCAGCCCATACATTTCTAGCCTATGTGCAAACTAGAACAAAGCGCACCTCCCTCAAATTATTTTCATTATTGAAATACAATTTGCACACCATTAAGTCCACCATTTTAAAGTGTACAGGTCAGTGGTTTTAGTATATTCACTATGTTGTACAACTATCGCCACTATCTAATTCCAGAACATTCTCATGACCCTGATAAGAAACCCCGTGCCCACCAGCAGTCACTCCCCATTCCCTCAGCCCCCACCCCCTGGGAACCACTAATGTACTTTCTGCCTATGGACTTGCTATTCTGGATATTTCATAGAAATGGAATCATCAAACATGTAGCCTTTTGTGTCTGACTTCTTTCATTGGTCACAATGTTTTTGAAGTTTACATACGTTGTAGGATGTATCAGTTCTTCATTCTTGTTTTATGGCTGAATAGTATTTCATTGTATGGATAGACCACCCTTTCCATTCATCCATTCATGGTCATTTGGATTGTTTCCACTTTTGGGGCTAGGATAACTAAGACTGCTATGAGTATTTGTGTACAAGTTTTTGTGCGAACATATGTTTTTATTTTTATTTTTTATATATATTTGTATTGATTTCAGAGAGGAAGGGAGAGGAAGAGAAAGATAGAAACATCAATGATGAGAGAGAATCATTGATCGGCTGCCTCCTGCACGGCC
>NW_005363642.1:2840461-2847313 GCF_000412655.1 Myotis brandtii
CTCTATCCACTGAGCCAAACCAGCTAGGGCTGAACATATGTTTTTAATTCTCTTGAGTATCCAATGATCTTTTAAAAGAGTTCTAAGTGCCTTCCGTGGCCATGTAGGCAGCAGCCTTGCTGAGGGTCAAATACACCCTCACTTTTACCCACTTGAAGGCACCCTGGGACTTCCATGTCTCAGCAACCTCAATACCCCAGTGCCCTCTCCTCCGTGTTGAACAGCCGACAGCTTCAGTGCTGGAGTTGAGGGGGCAGAACTGGGCTCTGAGAAATGAGGAGGTCACATGTGTCTGCATCACAGGACCGGGTGTCCGTGTGCTCTCCAGAGTGCGTACATGGCCATCGGTCCATGGGTTTATAACAAAGGGTGTTACCCCACTGCCTCAGGACTCAGAGCCCCAAACCTTGGAGCCCATCTGCATTCTTTTATGCAAGTTTGTATGTGTCTATGACAGCCTTGGGCAAACTACGGCCCGCGGGCCGGATCCGGCCCGTTTGAAATGAATAAAACTAAAAAAAAAAAGACCGTACCCTTTTATGTAATGATGTTTACTTTGAATTTATATTAGTTCACACAAACACTCCATCCATGCTTTTGTTCCGGCCCTCCAGTCCAGTTTAAGAACCCATTGTGGCCCTCGAGTCAAAAAGTTTGCCCACCCCTGGTCTATGAGGTCAATGGGCCCAGATGTGCTGCCTTCATGCAGTTCAGAACCTGAACACCTACACTACTTGTCCCAAATAGGTATATCCCCCCACTCCCACCACAGTTGACATAAGATTGTGTCAGCTGATTCTCTCAGTCAGGAGTTTGGAATTTGGATAGAGACCAGAAATTGGGAGCCACGTCATATTAATGGGCATGTTATTCCAGTCTTTCTTGAAGGACATAAACTAGACAAGGAGCCATCCTTCACATTCACTTGTTAATATGCTGGGCTTAATGGTTTCTAATATATGCGTGATCCCGCTGCTCCACCATTAACATTTTAGCATTTTCCCTTCCAGCCTTTTTTGATTAATATAATTCTTTTCAGTGTTGTGCTGGGGCTGGCTCCTATGGGTGTGGCAAGCCAGCTGTGTACACTTACCCAACTCCTTTGTCTGTGACACCGTGAGGGAGCTGATAAATCAGCTACAGTGGGAGTCTTTACACCATGGAAATCAGCAAATGCTACAAATGAGGGATTTTCTTTTCAGAGAGTCGGTTATTAAACTTACCAGCACAGCATTGATTTTTCTTCCAAGACATCAGGTTTGCCTAGCCGGTGTGGCTCAGTGATTGAGCATCGACCTATGAACCAGGAGGTCACGGTTCAATTCCTGGTCAGGGCACATGCCCAGGTTGCGGGCTTGATCCCCAGTGGAGGCGTGCAGGAGGCAGCCGATCAATGATTCTCTCTCATCATTGATGTTTCTACCTCTCTCTCCCTCTGAAATCAATAAAACCATATATTTAAAAAAAAAGACATCAGGTGTACCCATTCAAGTATCCACCAACTATTTAATGCTCTCCTAAAATATACCAGGACCTTACATCCCAAGAAATGAAGACAGAGGATGTATAAGTAAACATATAAACAGACAAGATAAAGTGTGTGATAAAGTCTGAAGAAAATTAAATGAAACAGCTGGTAGGTTGAATACACCCCTTTTATCCTATTTGTTTCTTTCACATCATATCAGGAACAAATTCCCCAAGTTTTACAAAGGTCTAAGGGGCATTCTTTTTAATGGATGGCTGGGTAATATCTATCTCTTGTGAGAATTTTCTTCTAATTTCTGTAAGTATTCCCCTATAGGTCAGGGTTTCTCAACCTTGGCACTATTGACATTTGGGTGAAACAATTCTTGTGGGGGTTGTCCTGTGTATTGTAGGGTGCTGACAGCATCCTTGGCTTCTACCCACTAGATGCCAGCTTCAGTCCCCCCACATCAGTTATGCCAACCAAAATGTCTCAAGATTTGTCCCTTTGGGGTGAGGGCACAAAATCACATTGATTGAAGATCACTGCCATAGACTTTATTTTTTTACTTATATATCTTTTTTTAATTTTTAAAAATTGATTTCAGAGAGGAAGGGAGAGAAAGAGAGAAACAGAAACATGAATGATGAGATAGAATCATTGATTGGCTGCCTCCTGCATGCCCCACACTGGGGATCGAACCTGCACCCCAGACATGTGCCCTTGATTGGAATCGAACCCAGGACCCTTCAGTCTGCAGGCCGACACTCTATCCACTGAGCCAAACCAGCTAGGGCTTACTTATATATCTTTAACATACACATTTAACTTTATTTATCATTGTCACTTAAAGCTTGATTTTATAAGACAGAAAAAGACATTGAGTTCTGTATCACTGGAATTTAAACAGTACAAATAGTAACAGCGTCATACGTGTAAATTATATACATTGAAATCAAATAATTGGAGATTTTTTCTGTATGGAAACTATACAAATAAAATAAATGGCAAAAGGACCTTGTAGGAATATTTCATTGATTATGGGTTATCAATTACTTTAGGACCTAAACAAAGACTGAATATTCAGACTCCTTTTGCTGCTTCATTTTTTAAAAATATACCTCTATTCTTTTTTAAAATATATATTTTTAATTGATTTCAGAGAGGAAGGGACAGGGAGAGAGAGACAGAAACATCAATGATGAGAGAGAATCATTGATTGGCTGCCTCCTGCATGCCCCACACTGGGGATCGAGCCACAACCCGGGCATGTGCCCTGACCGGTAATTGAATCGTGACCTCCTGGTTTATAGGCCAATGCTCAACCACTGAGCCATGCTGGCTGGGCTTTACCTCTATTCTGAGTCAAGCTGCTTGACCATGAGGTCTGATTTGGGAAGGCATTTAGCTTTATAGCAAAAGTTTTCCATCTCCAGTTACCACCTTCAAAGGAATTGACATTACAGTGCTGATATAATCTGCTGGTTCCCTTTGAATAGTGTGCAAAAAATGACATCAACCCTATGGAAAGTCAAACAGATACCCAAAATGGAACCATGTGCACAGTTCAGTAAAGTATAATGTTAAGTTTCCCCCATCTGAAAATGAACCAGTGAAATAAAACATGAACCGCAGCTGACGTGGTTTCAGGAAACACATATGAGAATGACAGTCTTGTTCTTGTCTTATCTCCAGTCATGGGCAGGATTCCGTAGGCCACCATGCTGCTTACTTTGTGGGTTGTAGCTGAAGGAACACAGACGTACTTGCTCAGACTTGGTAATGAACCGTAGTCCCGACTCTTCCCACTTCTCAGGTACAACCAAATCTTTGTCTGCATAGATCAGCAGATCAAATTGACAAGAAACTTCCAACAGTGGCAGAAATGTCACCCTAGCGGTGACCTGTCTGATCACCGAGCGGATTTCATCCTGGAGAGCTTTGAGGCTTTTCTCTGGGTTGTGTCGTCTTTGACAGTCTTGTCACTCAAAGTCAAACTGCCATCTTTCAAGGACCTCCCGCTTTCAATATTCGAGACGACTACCACACGTTTCTGCACTGAACACTTGTACGTATAACCAACCTCTTAGTTGTTCCGCCGCATTATTTAGGTATTTCATGAGCTCAGGATCAGTAGTTACACGCAAGGTGAGTCCACATTTTCTACACTTGAGGAAAGGACTCAGATGGGTAAATGTCACACTGATATAAAATGCTGTTGATGCCAAATGAGAAGAACCGGGCCACGATGTCTGCACTCCCGTGCTGGGTGATGCTTTGCTCCCGGAAGAGCTGTCTTGCCCTGGACAAGTGTGCAAAAAAATGACATCAACCCTATGGAAAGTCAAACATACCATAGGGTTGTTTGACTCCCATTAGCTAGACTTTAAATTGAGGCTTCCAATAGGAAAGTGGTGTCAGAGCGTGGCCCCTGGACCAGCAGCGTCAGCCCCACCTGGACACTTGTTAGAAATGAAAATTCTCACGCATCTCTCCAGCTGCATGAAATCAGAATCTCTAGCGGTGGGACCAGGCAATGTGTGTTTCTCAAGCCCTCCAGGGGATTCTGAGGCCCCGACCAGCTTAACCGGGGGCTGGGATGAAGGTTTTAGAAATCAAAGAAGTATTTGAGCGTGGGTGGCATCCTGCAATGCCTGGTCGTGGTTGCATCATAGTGACGTTTTCCCCTCTGATCCATGGCTGGGGTAGATGATTAGTGCAAATTAGCTGAGTTCAGGTGTACTTTTGACTTAAGTACCACCTTTCAGCTCGGGATTACCAAACACCACTTATTTTTACCCCAGGGAGGCTCTGGGAGGCTCTAGGGTCAGAGAGAAAATTAAAAATAGAAAGTAAATGGATCATCTGACTTTAGCTCTAACCACCATGCCTATAAACCTTCGTTCTTTAAATAAGAGCATTTTGGTCTTTTCAGAAACCGAAGAACCACAGAATGCCTGGCCAGGCCAAGCCGTACCGCTGGCAGTCACTCCTCATTCTTGTAACCGTCTTCTACCTCGGCTTCCATGCATTCAGTTCACAAACTTGGGGTCACACATGTTTCTTCCTTGGCTCCTGAAGGCGGGCTTATCTTTGGCTACCGCTGGAACAAAGGGCTTCTGATCCTCAGCTGGGGCAGCTCTGCTCCATGGCGGGGGGGGGGGGACATTTGTAAAGGGAGTCGGGGTTAAGTTGCCACCATGACTGGGACCGCTGGTATTTAGTGATTTAGTGCCAGGGTTGCAAAACGTCCTATAGAATGCTTGTGGGAATGTAAAATGGTACAATCACTTTGAAAAATAACTCAAGAGCTCGCAATTTTATGAAGGAAAATTGGTATATGTTTCAGGTGTACAATATTATAATTTGACATCTGTATACATGTGATCACCCCCCAAAAGTCTAGTTACCATCAGTCACCATACAGTTGACTCCCTTAACCCCTTTTGCCCACCCCCGCAACCTTTTTTTTATTATTAAATATATTTTTATTGATTTCAGGGAGGAAGGGGGGAGTAGAGAGAGATAGAAACATCAATAATGAGATTCATCAATCGGCTGTCTTCTGCATGCCCCCTATTGGGGATGGAGCCTGCAACTTGGGCATGTGCCCTTGACTGGAATCGAATCTGAGACCCTTCAGTCCACAGGTGGATGCTCTATCCACTGAACCAAACCAGCTAGGGGCACCCCTCCCCCAACCACTTTATTTCTCTCTGGTAACCACCAATTTGTTCTCTGTATCTTGAGTTTGTTTTCGTTCCATTTTTTTCATTTGTTTTCTTTTGTTTAAATTTCATATATGTGTGGAATCATACAGTATTTTCTTTCTCCAGTTCACTTGTTTTTTTAATATATTTTTATTTACTTCAGAGAAAAAGAGAGAGGGAGAGAGAGATAGAAACGAGGGAGAGAGAGATAGAAACATCAATAATGAGATTCATCGATTGGCTGCCTTCTGCATGCCCCCTATTGGGGATCGAGCCTACAACCTGAGCATGAGTGCTGACCTGGGATTGAACCATGACCTCCTGGTTTCTAGGTTGACTCTCAACCACTGAGCCACACCGGCTGGGCCAGCTCACTTATTTCATTTAGCAGAATATCTTCAAGGTTCATTCATGTTGTCACTAGTGGCAAGATTTCATTCTGTTTTTCAAGCTGAGTAGTAGTTTGTTTCCATATGTTGGCTATTGTAAATAATGCTGCAATGAACATAGGGGTACATATATCTTTTTAAATTAGTGTTTTTATATTTTTTGGATAAATACCCAGATGTATTTCACTCCTAGGTAATTACCAAAGAGAAAAGAAAGCCATACTTATGGATGAATGTCCACATCAGCTCTACTTGTAATAGCCCCAAACTGGAAGCAACCCGAATGCCCATCAACAGGTGAACAGAGAGCCTGTGGTATGTCCATACAGGGGACTATTACTACTGCACAGCAACAAGATGGAATGAACACAACATAGATGAATCTAAAATAATTATGCTGAGTGAAAGTAGCCAGGCCAAAAAAAAAAAATACTCTATGTGTTTTGTAATTCATTCCCTTTACATAAAATTAGAGAAAATGCAAACTAATCTATAGTCACAGAAAACAGCACAGCCAGTGTGGCTCGATGGTTCAGCATCCACCCATGAACCAAGAGGTCACTCGTTCAATTCTAGCCAGGGCACATGCTCAGGTTGTGAGCTCCATCCCCAGTAGGGAGCATGCAAGAGGTGGCCAATAGATATTTCTACCTCTCTATCCCTCTCCCTTCCTCTCCCTCTAAAAATCAATAAAAACATATTTAAGCCCTAGCTGGTTTGGCTCAGTGGATAGAGTGTCAGCCTGTGGACTGAAGGGTCCTGGGTTCAGTTCCAGTCAAGGGCACATGCCTGGGCTCGATCCCCACTGGGGAGGTATCCAGGAGGCAGCCAATCAATGATTCTCTCTCATAATAGATGTTTCTCTCTCTCTCCCTCTCTCTTCCTCTCTGAAATTAATAAAAATATGTTTAAAAAAGGTTGCCTGGGGTGAGGGGGCTTGGGAGGAGTTTAAAAGGGGGCTCCTTATAATCCCCTTTGGGAAAGAAAGCAGTTTGGGTAATAGTTATGTTAATTAACTCTCCCTGGGATAGCTCACAATGTGGCAGCTGGCTTCTTTCATTGGAGGGAGAAAGAGAAAGAGGACGCCCAAGACAGAAGCCACTCTTTTTCACAACCTACTCTTGGATGTGGGGTCCATCCCTTGCCGTATGCTATTCATTTGAGGCAAGCAGTAAACCCAACTCACACTAAAGGGAAGGGAGTTACCTATTAAAAAAAAGAAAAAAAGGTTGCCTGGGGTGGGAGGGGTTGGGAGGAGTTTAAAAGGGGGCTCCTTATAATCCCC
>NW_005363643.1:0-1523 GCF_000412655.1 Myotis brandtii
TGGGGTCTGTAGACATCAGCTATTGTCAGGTGATGAGGAGATATTGACAAGATGATGTTGACTCCTGGTGGGTCAGTCTGATCGTGCTTATCAGTTCTGCTTGCTGGATTCACAGCTGACTTACCTTCCTAATTACTTCATGCAGGTCTTGAAAAGAAAACTTTAAGAAAAACTTAATCCACTATTCACATATAAGTATATGTGTTCTAAGATTTAAAATAATATGATTAATTTTTTAGATTAATTCAGGTACTCTATCAGATTTATTATACAGTATACTTATAATTCCTTTTAATATTTCTCTTTATAAACCTTCTATGACTTTTATAAACATTCTAACTTTCACAATTATTCTTATGTATTTCTACTCTAATTTCATTTCTTCCTGTTATATTCCTTTCTTTATATCTCTCCTTATAATTTTTACTTCCTTAACTCTAGTTCTTCTTTACTTGTACAGACCCTCTGTAACTTATACACACTTTTTACAATTTATATATACCTTCTGTAAATTACATACCTTTTACAATTTATACAGACCCTCTGCAACTTACACATACCCTTTCAGTTTGTCTACTTCACTTTCTTTTTTCTTTATCTCTATACCTTCTGTTACATGAAAACTATAAATTCCTTCTAATTAGTTAGGATTAAAGGTTAGTTACACAGGTTCCTATATTCCTAGCTTTAGAGCAATTGGAGTGGAGAGAAGTATGTCTCAGAGTCTATCTCTCCTCTAGTTGACCTATCCTCCTTGCTCTGCTCATGTCTGTCCAACTGCCTACTATATTCCCATCAAGGATCTTGGCTCTGAATTCTTTCAGGGAAAGGGATGCCAGTCTCTTCTGTAACTGCTTCATGCTGAGGCGGGTTGAAAGTTTCTCTCAGAGCCAAGAGATCCTTGCTCTCTGTCAGAGGGACGATGAGGCCTGGGCACAGAAGGAGGTGGCAATGGTGCCTAGAGGTGGTATTTCCTAGGTGTAAGTAGGGCTTGTAATCTGGTGGAGACAAACTGTGGTATAAAATTTAGTATTATTGGGCAAAAGTTAGAACAGTTTTTAATAATTTTCTGTTGAAACAAATTTTCTCCCTAAAAATCACCTTTATTTTTATTAAAGACTAATTTAATTACTGTATTAAGTCTAGTTATAATTTGGCCTGATTGCATAAACATAATAAGAATAACAGTTGATTACATAGGCTATTTTTTAAAAAAAAATACTTTGCTGGAATCTCATGAGAAAGTTTTCTTCCAGGGCAAAGAAGCCAAGCCACACAGTTGCCATCCAGCTTTGCCTGCAATACCTACAGAATTGGGGTGTATTCCTCCAGTTGAGGTCCTTACAGGTGTCTTGAGGTTTCTTTCATTCCATCTCTCAGGAAAGCAATCTTTGTTCCTTACCTGGAAAGACTGCCACGAACCACGTGACCAAGCAAGGTACCAGGCTGTTTATCCAAGGGGCTTATTGGCTTCAAAGTTAATCTCTATTCCTTAGAGCTTTCTGGTGACATCCAGAGTCCTG
>NW_005363644.1:0-300 GCF_000412655.1 Myotis brandtii
GTGTGTGTGTGTGTCTAGCTCTGTATGTCACATGCAGCCAGAGTGTGTGTGTATTCGTGTGTGTGTGTGTGTCTAGCTCTGCATGTCACATGCAGTCAGAGTGTGTGTGTATTCATGTGTGTGTGTGTGTGTGTGTGTGTGTGTGTGTGTATGTGTGTAGAATGAAAGTGCAGCCCCTGTGCAACTTGTGTGCGTGCCTGTGACAGTATGTGAAAGGTGCAGAGACGTGGGTTCTGGATTCCGGTTTCTATGGGAATACGTGTTGTGTAAAAATACTACGTGCAGCATAACTCCGTGCTA
>NW_005363645.1:0-797 GCF_000412655.1 Myotis brandtii
GAAATACTGTGTTAAAAAAGAGATTATCTGCTTTTTAACTGTACACTTGGCAAAAATTCTCAAGTTAATTTCAACAAGTTTAGATAAAGAAATACTCAGAAACGCATATGCTCCTAGAAAGTATCACTATGTCCCCTTTCACCTGTCAGGGTCATCATTCAGCAGTTAATGGGGGTGATTTCACATGATAAGTGGGTGCAGTGACCCTGTGAAAATCATGTCCAGCTGAACCTCCGGGAAGCACTCCTGAGGGTTTTATAGACATAAATTGCCAGTTCTCTGAGACACTTGCAAAGCCGGCTTGGAGATTCCATTCATGTTCAGAGGTCAAGGCTGAGGAATTAGGGAACCTGACTTCCTAGGGAAAGAAGAAACATCGTGTTTGGGATTAAATGGGGGAGCATGAGATAGGATCATATGATAGGCCACCCACTTAAGATAAATTGCTTCATGGGGTGCTTGGAACTCCCTTCAACTTTTATAAGTTGGAGAAGGTGGTATGAAGGTATGTTTTAGCTTAAAGTACAATGAAAGACCTAGTGTTCCTTGGGCAAAGGTAGAGCTACATAAAGCTGTCTACTCTAGAACTTAGCTCCCAACCAATGGTGGGAGTTGACAACTTTGGGGCTTTTGAACATCTTGAGGGCATGGGGCAGTGGGGGTGTGTCTTCAGAATGCCTAGTTACGTGGGTACCACTAATAATAGGAAGTATTTAATTCAGGCTTATTTTATTTAAAAATTTTTTTATTGTTTTAAGTGTTACATATAGTATTACATATGTCTCTTTTTTCCCCCA
>NW_005363646.1:0-851 GCF_000412655.1 Myotis brandtii
CAGTATTTACTCAGTCATAATAATGCAAACATTGAATATTGATTTAGCTGATAATATAACCCTATTAGATAACTTAGGAGGACAAACAACTGCAGAGAGGGGGGCTGTTTAAGAAAGGTGATTTATTTTCTACATAATAGAAAATTAATGGGAATGCCTAAAATTGCAAATTAAGAAAATTAAGAAGTAGGAATTTAAACAATTAGAGCAGGTGTCAACAAACTATATCCTATAGGCTAAATCCAATTTTGTAAATACATCTACTTTTGTAATAAATTTATAGTGGGACAGGGCTACTCCTACTCATTTATGTATTATCTATGGCAGTTTTATTTTTTAATATGTTTTTGTTGATTTTAGAGAGAGGAAGGAAGAGGGATAGAGAAACATCAATCAGCTGCCTCCTGCACAACCCCTACTGGGGATGGAGCCTCTAATCTGGGGATGAAGCCTGAAACCCAGGCATGTGCCCTGACCAGGAATCGAACCATTGACCTCTTGGTTCTTGGGTTGATGCTCAACCACTGAGCCATGCCGGCTGGGCTTACCTGTGGCTGTTTTCTAGCTACAAACTGAGTTGAGTAATTGCAAGAAAGACTGTGTGGCCCACAAAGCTGAAAATATTTACTGTGTGGCCCTTTACAGAAAAATGTTACCCTTTTACAGAAAAAGTAAACCCCTGATTTAGAATAATAGAGATAAATATATGAAGAAGAAGCCAAAAGGGTTACTACATCTGGAAATATTTAAAATTGTTGTTTTTAAGGACTTGTCCTGATGCCCCTGAAGGGACACAGAGGCAGGCGCTGGGCTAACATCAGGGTTCATGCCTGAGCCTTGCCCTGCTGTCT
>NW_005363647.1:0-954 GCF_000412655.1 Myotis brandtii
TAGAGATCCCTGAAAAAGCAGCTGCCCATTGTCCCTGCTAAGGTCAGAAATGTCCAAACCTGTGCAGGATTGTTATGAGTATTTCAGCTGAATTGGTGTCATGTGACTGCAAGCAAGATCTCAAATCCTGAGAAGAACAGCAGTTTTGTAGCTTATTTTATAAATTATAATCAAAGGAGAAGATGAAAAAAAGTTGCATGAAATCTATTGGAAAGTGAAGGAAAGCATAGCAGGGAGATCTCTAGAAATAAATAAAAAGCAAAATGGAGAAACACATATTATTTTTACTTTGGAGGGTCAGGACAGTTAACATGTACAGCAGGTACAGAGGCTGTGCAGGGAACCAGGCAACATGAGCGCTCTGGGGGCTTGTATTCTGGTGCCACAGGCTCTGTCTTCAATGGGTCTAGCAAAGAAAATTTGCTAGAGGTATGTGATATCAAAGGTATGTTATCCATGATGCATAAGAACAGGGAAAGGGCTAACTTGAGGTAAAGATTGATATTTGCATAGGAAGCTGTGGGCCTGGGACATGACTACGTGCCATCACCTGCCCAGTTAGGCATTTGTGATCAGACCACACTGTGTGTCACTCATCTTGTCAGGCCTGTCATGTGGCCCCCTAGGCTTATCAGGTTTCTTGCACAGCCCCTTTTTCATTCACAGTTTCTGGAAAGAGCAGGTGGGACAGTGCAAGCATGACAGAGGAGCCCTAAAAAATCTCTTAGTCTGGGAATGGAAATAGGTCTCCTTCTGCACCTCCTTAGGCAAAGCCCAGTTCAAGTGTGGATTTCTTGTTTTTTGTAGGTGCGTCTCAATATCGCCCCCTGGAAGGCAAAAGGAGACCTGCAGGCAATGTCAGGTACTGCACTAGGAATGCTGACCAGGCTCCCGAAGTTGGGAGCTCACTATGAGCACTGGACAGAGGTGAGCTCTGACCTCTAGACTAAGAGC
>NW_005363648.1:0-849 GCF_000412655.1 Myotis brandtii
GTATTGTGATCCCTCCAACTTTGTTCTTCTTTCACAAAATAGCTACTGCTATTTAGGGTCTTTTGGTTTCATATAAAATTTTGGAGTATTTGTTCTGAATCTTTGAAATATGATTTTGGTATTTTAATAGAGATTGCATTCAATCTGTAGATTGCGTTGGGTAGTATGGACATTTTTATGATGTTAATTCTACCAATCCATGAACACAGTATATTCTTCCAATTATTTATATCTTCCTCTATCTCTTTTTTCAATGTCCTGTAGTTTTCTGAGTACAGGTCTTTTACCTCCTTATTTAAGTTTATTCCTAAGTATCTTAATTTTCTTTTTGCAATGATAAATGGGATTGTTCGTTTAGTTTTTCTTTCTGAGAATTCATTATTGGTGTATAAAAATGTCCTTGATTTCTGGTTGTTAATTTTGTATCCTACTACATTGCTGAATTCATTTATTAAATCTAGTAGTTTTTTGGTAGAATCTTAAGGTTTTCTGTGTACAATATCATGTTATCTGCAAATAATGACAGTTTTACTTCCTCCTTTCTAATTTGGATGCCTTTTATTTCTTCTTGTTTGATCACTGTGGCTAACAGCCTTCCAGTACTATTCTATCTAATAATAGAGGAATTCTAATACTATGTCGAATAAGAGTGGTGAAAGTGGACATCCCTGTCTTGCTCCTGTTCATAGAGGAAATGCTTTCAGTTTTTGTCCATTCAGTATGATGTTGGCTGTAGGTTTGTCATATAGCACCTTTATTATGTTGAGATATGATCCCTCTATTCCCACTTTGCCTAGAGTGTTTATGAAAATAGTGTTGGATTTTGTCGAAAGCTTTTTCTGCATCTAT
>NW_005363649.1:0-521 GCF_000412655.1 Myotis brandtii
GATGAGAGAGAAACATCGATCAGCTGCCTTTTGCACAGGCCCTATTGGGGATGTGCCCGCAACTGAGGTATATGCCCTTGGCTGGAATCGAACCTGGGACCCTTCAGTCCGCAGGCCAACACTCTATCCACTGAGCCAAACTGGTCAGGGCAATCATTTCTTGTTGACAAAATGTATGTTGATAAAATGTTGCTAAAGTTCATGAAAAGAAGCAGTACTGTTATAACACAACCCTTACCCAACAGTACTTCCCACTGTCCTTTGATAATACAGTAGTATAGTAGAGTGGAAAGGGCTTGTAAAAATGCTAATTATTATTGAGTGAAATATAAATTCAATCATTCCATTGTTTGAAATACCTGACAGTTTCAACAATTGGAAATACTGACTAAAATTAGGGTTTATTCAGTAAAAATAATGATAAAAAATTGTTAGCATCCAACTTTATTTTTACACTTCTTATAGAGTTTTCTAGTCCCCCTATATTTCCAGACCTCAATAATGGGAGATACTAGTACAGC
>NW_005363650.1:0-795 GCF_000412655.1 Myotis brandtii
GAGTTGTCTAAAGTCTTTGTCAGACACTTTATCATGTTCTCAAAGTTTGTCTGCTTCCCAAGGATTCCTGAGTCTTCAGCTTGACAGCTACAGGAGGATAGAAATGGGAGAAACAACACTCCAGCATTGTTTTGTTTACTGTTAACAGTACCTGCTAATGTCCCTTTTCTGTCTTAGGGGAGTTTTTTTCTTATGTCTTTTCCAGAAGATAAAATCTCCAGGAACATCATCATAATGGCAGAGATTGAAATCCTCTAGTTAGGCATAACTCATAATTAATTTTAAAAGATGTAATCCCTGACTGTCATGGGAAGAAGGATATATTATACAGTGTAAAATTTTTAATTTGTGAGATAGTGGGCACTAGGATTGTACCTGGTTAGTAAGACTAAAGGTGTTAATAACCAGACATGAAATCATTTTAGTGCTTTTGTACGTTGTTTTTTGTATAATATACAAGTACTAGAAGCCCGGTGCACAAAAATTTGTGCACTGGCAGGGTGGCGGGGGGGGGTCCCTCAGCCCAACCTGTGTCCTCTCACAGTCTGGGACCCCTCGGGAGACAACCACCTGCTGGCTTAGGCCTGCTCCCCTGGTGGCAGATGGCACGCCTGATCCCATGGTGTCTGCCCCGTCTCCCTGGTTGCAGAAGGCAAGCTGGGATCCCGAGCTGGGTTGGGCAGCCGCTCAGATAGTGCAGCCGCCCGCCCCACCTGCCCCACCCCACACGTGACAGGCCCGGATCCTGCGCTGGGGTGGGATTGCGCTGCCGCCCGCCCTGCCCCACACATGACA
>NW_005363651.1:0-698 GCF_000412655.1 Myotis brandtii
ATCTGTAATAGTGTCAACAACAAAAATAAAGTAAAAAAAAGAAGGAGGAGGTTATAAAAAAAGATACCTGCACTTCCATGTTATTCCAGCATTGTTCACAATAGCCAGATGTGGAAGCAGCCTAAGTGTGTGTCAACAGATGAATGGATAAAGAAGATACACACACACACACACACACACACACACACAATGGAACTTTTTTCAGTCACAAGAAAGAAGGAAGTCCTGCCATTTCAACAAGATGGCTACATCTCAAGGGCATTATGCTTGGTGAGATAAGTCAGACAAAGATAAATGCTGTATGCTATCACTTATTTGTGGACTCCAAAAAATCTGAACTTCTAGAAACAGAGAATAAAATTGTGGTTACCAAGGGCTGGGGGCTGGGGAATTGGGGCAATGTTGTTAAAGGGCACAAACCTGCAACGAGAAGATTTATAAGTTCTGGAGATCTAATGCACAGCATAGTGATCATAGACAGCACAATTGTATTACTTCAAAAATTACTAAAAAACTAGATACTGCCCTAGCCTGATTGACTCAGTGGATAGAGCTTGGGCCTTCGGACTGAGGGATACCGGGTTCAATTCCGGTCAGGGGCACATGCTCTGGTTGCAGGCTTGATCCCCAGTGTGGGGCGTGCAGGAGGCAGCTGATCAATGATTCTCTCTCATCATTGATGTTTCTATCTCTCTCTC
>NW_005363651.1:2267-3170 GCF_000412655.1 Myotis brandtii
ACTGGGGCAGCTCCTGCTTTGAGCGTCTGCCCCCTGGTGGTCAGTGCTCGTCATAGCGACCGGTCATTCCACCGGTCATTCCGCCGTTTGGTCGATTCGCATATTAGGCTTTTATTATATAGTGTTATTAATTCCAATGGGTTAAATCTAAAAAGATAGAAACATCAGTTGAGCTGTTAAAGTATGTATACATTTTTGGGGACACCCTGGACATGCAGAAAGCAGGTCATCGTTTCCAGGATTAAGACGGGGACTTCTTTGCAAGGCTGTTATTCTGCCTACCACACCTGGGGAACTTCAAAAAGTACTGATGCCCGGCCCTGCCCCCAGAAATTCTCCAGGACCTCATTCATGGCTTACTGCAATCTTCATTTAACACGTGGGCACCCAGGGTTCCCCAGATCTCCGTCCGTGAGAGCAGAAGGGGGATGCGTGTCCACACAAACACCACCCGTGGGGACTGTGCTGGGTGGTCATGGATCACCTCTAGGGGGCACATGCGTGTGGGGGCTGGGCAAGGAGACTGGTGAACTGGACCTCACACACTTCACCGACAGTGCCGGGCAGGGCCATGGCCTGTCACCGGACATCATCCAAGCCTTGTGCATGGGCCCTGGCAATAGAATAGTAAGTAAGAAAATCAGCTGTCAATTTCCTTTTGGGAAATTATCTCAATGTGAAAAAATCTTCTCTCAAAACCGAGGGGATGGAGGACTTTGCTCCCGGGAAGATGGGGACACACTCTTCTCCCTATTCTCCCCAAGCACAGCAAACACCTTGGACCTTATGTATTTAAAAAACATAAGAAACTGAAAGGGAGCGAGAGCAAGGCCGCCTGCTCGGGGCCTGGAGAATGATGCCGCGGAGAGTTCCCCGGCTTTGTGGGTTGGGGGTTTTGCTTCA
>NW_005363652.1:0-1037 GCF_000412655.1 Myotis brandtii
TTCTTAATGTTTGAAAGCACTTTTTAAGGAAAAACACTATGTAAAGTAACAGGAATTGTAAATATTATCAGTACTCTCGTCATTTCTCAGCTTTCTACCACAATTCTCGGTGATTTAACACGGCCATAAAGAGAGAACGGCTCTATTTACTAGTATTTCAAGTGTGTGTTACAAGCTTCTAATCATTTCCTGGGACTATCTTTGTGTATTTTTAGAGTTTTACCAAAATTAGACAGTTTTCTTAGAAGTATATACAAGAATCTTCAGGATTTAAACTGTGTCATTCAGAAAACACCAGGCAATTCGGCCTCAATTGTAAATATAAACAGTATTCTCTTCATTTAACGGATTTATACACAAATTCTGAGCTCTAGAAACAGCAATTCTTAATGTTTGAACGCACTTTCTTTGGAAAAACACCATGTAAAGTAACCGGAATTGTAAACATTATCAGTACTCCCGTCATTTCTCAGCTTTCTACCTCTAATCTCGGAGATTGAAAAAGGCCATAAAGAGAGAACGGCTCTATTTGCTAATATTTCAAATGTGTGTTACATGTTTCTAATCATTTCCCGGGACTATCTTTCTTACATGTTTCTAATGATTTCCCGGGACTATCTTTGAGTATTTTAAGTTTTACCAAAATTAGACAGTTTTTTTAGAAGTATATACATGAATCTTCCAGATTTAAACTTTGTCATTCATATAATGCCAGCCAATTCGGCCTCAATTGTAAATATCAACAGTCTTCTCTTCATTTAACGGCTTCATACACAAGTTCTGAGCTCCAGAAACAGCAATTCTTAATGTTTGAAAACACTTTCTTGGAAAAAACACCATGTAAAGTAACCGGAATTGTAAACATTATCAGTACTCTCGTCATTTCTCAGCTTTCTACCACAATTCTCGGTGATTTAACACGGCCATAAAGAGAGAACGGCTCTATTTACTAGTATTTCAAGTGTGTGTTACATGTTTCTAATGATTTCCCGTGAATATATTTGAGTATTTTAAGAGTTTTACCAAAATTAGACAGT
>NW_005363653.1:0-778 GCF_000412655.1 Myotis brandtii
GGCCTTTTAAGAGGAGCAGGTGGGTCTCCAGCAGCCTCTGTGTCTCTGAGTCCCAATCCACACTGTTTTTTACAGACTGTAGTTCTTACAGCCCATAGGGACGTCTTTTTCCAGCTCTGGGACCTGGGCTGGGAGTATGGTGTGGGGCGGGGACCCCTTGCTCCTCCAGGTGGCCTCTGCAGACATGATCTCCCTCCCAATTACAAAAGCAGCACACATGGGTGCCGGACCAGCCCATTCTGCTCCTCTGCACTGTCTACCGGTCTCAGTGTGCTTTCTTCTTTACTTCTCTACTTATAAGACTTCCATTCAGCCAGCTTTCCAGTGGTTCTGGATGATGGTTGTTCTGTATTTTAGTTGTAATTTTGACATGGTTGTGGGAGGCAGTGAGTACAGGTGTTTGCCTATGCCACCATCTTGGTTCTTCTATTTCACTTTTTAAATAATGGCCTTAAATATGTCTCAATGTACTTTAGTTTAAGCAATCATTTTCTGAAGGGCAACAATGGGTGTTTCCAGTTTGATATTTGTTTTAGTTTATTTTATATTCTAAGCAACACAGTAAGAAATATACATAAATGTATATATGTATATGTCAAATTTTGTATATACATAAATGTATACATGTATATCTCAAATTTTGTATATACAAATTTTGTATATATATAACAATGTGTGTGTGTGCGTGCGTGTGTGTGTGTGTGTGTGTGTGTGTTAATAAGCATATATTTGTATATTAAACCTAGGATCAGAATTTCTGGACAAAAATGTTGATATA
>NW_005363654.1:0-2461 GCF_000412655.1 Myotis brandtii
AGGTGTATAAAAGAGGAGGTAATTTGTTTGTTGAAAAGTAATTTACATAGTAAATATCTTAAGTTACTGGTTCCTGTGGTTTCTTTACTAGGCATTATATTAACCTGCTCTCACATTTGGACCATCTCTATTCCCACCAGATCTGGGGGGTGGAGAGGGGAGATGTGTTGAAGTTTTGTTAGTGAAAGAGCTTATTACTTCATGACTTATAGTGTCTCTTTCCTCCTTAGGATGTGAAAGGCATTATGGAAAGGTATGTATGGAAGACCAGAGATGGTCTTTCTGTGCTGTAAAAGTGTTTAAAGACATTAATGATACCAGGTGATTAATAAGAATAAAATATTGCTTAGGGCAGAAACATTTGGATGTAGTTTTATCTTAAATTTCTTTTCTCATATGACTTTTGTATTCTATACCTATTGACAATGAACCAGATTTTATGTAGGCAATTTACTTGAGGGAGTTGCAAAGTTTGGGTTTGTATGAGGGGAGTTGCAAAGTTTGGGTTTGTATGAGGGGAGTTGCAAAGTTTGGGTTTGTATGAGGGGAGTTGCAAAGTTTGGGTTTGTATGAGGGGAGTTGCAAAGTTTGGGTTTGTATGAGGGGAGTTGCAAAGTTTGGGTTTGTATGAGGGGAGTTGCAAAGTTTGGGTTTGTATGAGGGGAGTTGCAAAGTTTGGGTTTGTATAAGATGTTGCAGTATCAGGCCCATCTGACTTCATACATTCTATGCATTCAGCATGCCTATATCTAACTCAGATTTCCACATGTAATAGGTGATGTATTGACCATGGGAATGTCATGTCTTCTTTACCTCCTAAGCACTCAGAATTTGAGACAACTCCTTTATATTTAAATTTCTGCTCTCTGAATAGAGGATATGGTTCTCTTTATTTTCCAAAGGCTGACTTGAATATCAAGGAATATTTTGACCCTTGGAAAAACAGTTGATCCATCTTAGTCATGCACTTTTGAAATCCGAATGGAAGGGCAGCATCTTTGTGTCTAAATTTGAACACCTACTTGACTGCATTAATCCATTCCAAACACATGAAATTCAGACCACTAGTAGTATAGCATTCATAATATCTTCCTTTCCAAGTGTTATATTTTTTTGCAGAGAACCTGAAATCTCAGATGTAGTTCTGGAGGCCTCCTACTAGGCGGTGGAATTGAAAGGTCTTGGTTTTTCCCAGACAGTATTCCCACACTTGATATATCTCAAACATAAGGATCCATGTTCTGTATCCTCACATTCTTGTCATATTGCTGGGAATCTACATCCATGTCACGACTTTTCCTTATACTAATTTATTTCAAGGTATCAAATTTTTCATTTTAAAGAAATTCACTATGGCACATAATTTCATATGATTTTTAGGAGTTAGAAAGGGAGAGGATAGTTATCATTGTGAAAGGAATAAACTACTTCTGAGAGGTCAATGCCTTTCCAAGGGCAGACAGCAGTCAACTGGGAAAGTGGATTGAGCACATTTCTTCTGATGCCAAGGTCAGAAGTCTACTCTGTCCTATCTCAGGGGTCCATGAATGGGGGCTCAAGTACTCCTTGGGGTGAGTAGATAAAGTCAGTGGTTTTGGAGAGACAAAAATTCAGAGGTGTGTTCATCTATTTTGTTGTCTCTAGGAGTATGACCTTCACTCTGAAGAAGCCAAAAACTCTCCCCATGAAGCAAAGGAGAGTGCTCCAAGCTCCTGACCTGGGAGGGATGCTACAAGTGTTTAATGGTGAGGAATGCCAGAGCAATGGGTGGCTGTGAGATTGTTGTTATGGTTGGGGTTAAAGTTCAGGTTTTAGGTGTAGCTAGAAGAGAAAAAGGAAGACGAATATTACATGCTGGTTATAAGAGCATATTCAATGGGGAGTGGTCAATTGTCTTGTTCACCCCTATTCCATGTACTAACTTACATAAACCCCAGTCTTTCCCTGATATGGAGAGAAAATAGATGTTGATGCAGAACATTTTGCCTATATTTGATGTTATGGATTTTTCTAATTTCAGAACTCACAGATGTGCGACGCTATTGGGGTAAGGAGAAATCACAATATCACAAAGTCACCTTGTCCTCATTTTCTTTTAGAATTTTGCATTTTCTTCTAGGTCTCTAGTATAAAGACCCGTGTTTCCCTCCCACCTCACACATACATATTATATTCCTGCAGTGAGTACTGCTCCTCAGGAACCAAATCAAATGCTTCCCATTTCCCTCTCACTTTATTCTCAATATCTGCCTTACAATGTCACACATAAAGTATGTCAGATTCCTCACCCAACCCTGTAATTTTTCTACAGTACACGTGACCCTGGATCCTCCCACGGATAAATCAAATGTCATTTCTGAGGGTCGGAGACAAGTGAGACCTGTACCTTTTTTGATTTTCTTCCCTGATAAAAGAAATTTTGGGGTCCTGGGATCACCTTCTATCACATCAGGGAAGCATT
>NW_005363655.1:0-772 GCF_000412655.1 Myotis brandtii
AAATGAACAGATAAAAAAGTGTTAAAGTTCATTTAAATCACTTGTAATCTCAGAAATAATTACGCTAGCCCAGTGATTTTCAATCTTTTGCATCACATGGCATACATAAATTAATTACTAAAATTCTGTGGCACACCAAAAAAATAAATTTTTTGCTGATATAACAAAAAATAGGTATAATTTTTTAAAATACAAATTTTTATTGATTCCAGAAAGGAAAGGAGAGGGAGAGATAGAAACATCAATGAGGAGAGAGAGTCATTGATTGGCTGCCCCCTGCATGCCCCACAATGGAACTGAGCCTGCAACCCAGGCATGTGCCCTGACTGGGAATTGAAGCATGACCTTCTGGTTCATAAGTTGATGCTCAACTACTGAGCCATGCTGGCCAGGCGGTATAATTTTGATTCATTCACACCGAGTTGCTATTGTTGTGTTAGCTGTTGTCATTTTTTTTATTTGACGATATAAGGCAGCAGTTCTTAACCTTCCTAATGCCGCGACCCTTTAATACAGTTCCTCATGTTGTGGTGACTCCAACCATAAATTATTTTCGTTGCTACTTCATAACTGTAATTTTGCTACTGTTATGAATAGTAATGTAAATATCTGATATGCAGGATGTATTTTCTTTGTTACAAATTGAACATAATTAAAGCATAGTGTTATATATGTGTTTTCTGATGGTCTTAGGCGACCCCTGTGAAAGGGTCGTTCGACCCCCAAAGGGGTGGTGACCCACAAGTTGGCGACCCACAGGTTGAGAACCGCT
>NW_005363656.1:0-1632 GCF_000412655.1 Myotis brandtii
TGCACAGGACGGGAGCTGACAGGCAACTGGGATCCATTGGGGGAGGGGAGGCCGGCAGCTCGGGCACAGGCTCGGTGACTGCAGCTGATCAGGAGTACAGCCCTCCTGGGCCCGCCGGCTGACAGGTGAAGGGCCAGGGCATCTGAGCCCCGCAGGGCCCCTGGCTTCATCCTCAGGGGCGGGGGGCTGGGACTGAGGTCTCTGTGGGGCCTTGGTGCAAGCCCCGAGTTTTCAGAGCTGCCGCTGCCCCGATGCAGGACACGTTCATGTTTTGGGTTTTTGTGTTTTTTTTAATCCGCATCTGAGGATATTTTTTTCATTGTTTTTAGAGAGAGAGAGCAAGGGAGAGAGAAAGAGAGAAACATTGATATGAGAGAGAAACAGCGAGCAGTTGCCTCCTGTACGCACCCCGGCCGGAGATCAAACCCGCAACCTGGGTATGTGCCCCACCAGGAATCAGAACCTGCGACCCTTCGGTGCACAGAACGACGCTCCCACCGTGTTTCTATACCGGCCAGGGTTGGTTTTCATTTTTTAAACAGAGAATGACATATTTTATCTGACTTTTGAAACTGAACACTGAGCCGGGTTCTGCGGGGACTGGGTTTCGGGGTGCTCTTTTAGGGAATGGACTGGTTTGGGGTCTAGGCCCCCAAACAGATCCTAGCTACTGCCACCACTCTGCTGACCGCCCTTCCCCCGCAGCACCCTGGACCTGCTGGACTGGAGCAGCCTCATCGACAGCAGGACCGAGCTCTCCAAGCACCTGGTGGTCCCTAACATGCAGGTGACGCCACCCCGCTCGCCAGTGAGCCCTGTCCCAGAGGAGGCTGGGCCTGGAGGGGCCATGTTCCTGTCGCCCATCCTGGGCCAAGACTACTGTCCTCCCTGGCCCCACGGGACCCCATGGTCCAGGGCAAGGATGTCAAACTCACGGCCTGCGGGCCACATGCCTCATTTATGGTATTTGGCCCGTTAGCCTTTGAGTTTGACATGCTGGGTCTAGGGGGAAGAAGACAGACCCACTAGTGCCCCATAGAGTGGGACAGAGACCCACGAGGCGAGGGACATCTGGGGAGCCTTCCCATGTCATCTGCCCTTGCATGTTGGGTCACCCCGAACCTCACGGGCCTGAAAGGACTACGCTCATATGATCCCCTTCCCAGGCTCTAGGTGGTTCTCTCTCAGGGTTTCCCTTGCGGTTGTACTTGGAGCGGCAGAGGCTGGGGTCAGTGTGGAGGGTCCCCACTTGCATGGCCAGCGGCTGGCCAGGGCTTCCTCACTGTGTGGCCGCTGGTTCCCAGTGCAAGTGTCCCAGGGGCCAGGCGGAAGCTGTCACCTTTCCTAGCCTCGCCTCAGAATCCCACTTCTCCCCGCCTGACTGTTGATTAACAGTCAGTCACTAGGCGGCCCGTGTTCAGGGGAAGGAATGAGACTCCACTTGCCCCGGGAGGGTGTCGGGAACGCGGAGGCCGTGTTTGAAATCGCCTCTGAAGCTGGATGTGAAGGAACCGCAGAGGCAAACACTGCCTTCCACACACCTCCAGCCGAGACACCGCGGACCCCCACTCCTCCTCAGAGCGCCCTGGCCAGGGTTAGCGGGCAAGTGGGGAGAGCAGAGGGCCCCAGTGC
>NW_005363656.1:3186-5668 GCF_000412655.1 Myotis brandtii
ACTGCCCAGGCCAAACAGAAGAGGCTGCAGGTGGCCCCCCGTCACCATTCCTTGTGGACAAAGGTCAAAGGGCCTCTCTCACCCACACCTGTCTTCCAGATCCCCTGGACACCCACAGGGCACCTCCCTCAGCCACCAGCTGCTGCCCCAGTGCCCCTTGCCGACTGTACCCTGGACGCTCCTAGGCCCAGACAGGTCCTAGGACAAGCAGGTCACTCAAAGGCGCACACAGGCCAAATAAATGAGGCATGCAGCCCTCGAGTTTGACATACTTGCCCTAGAAGTGCTGGCTGGAGGGGCTGACCTAGTTACTGACTCTTGGCCCTGACCCTGCAGGATGCCTATGACAATGTCACCCTGGACTTGGAGCTGGCTCGCCGAGAGGGCTGGTGTTTTGGAGCCAAGCTGGTGCGGGGTGCCTACATGGCCCAGGAGCGGGCCCGCGCTGCGGAGATCGGCTATGAGGACCCCATCAACCCCACGTACGAGGCCACCAACGCCATGTACCACAGGTGCGCCCGTCCTTCTTAAGTCCCAGAGCCGCAGGGCCACCTGGGGAAGGGAGGGGAGGGAAACATACCTCCTTGGTGCCGGAGCTGACACGATGGGCCCCTATCTGAAGGGGGAGCAGCCCTGGAGACAGCAGCTTCTGGTAAGAGCAAGACTTTTGCCCTGAGGCCAGAACTGATTGTTTTCTGCTTTTGATTTACTTTTTCAAAAACATTAAGGTCGTTTTAAAAATGTCTTTATTGATTTTTTAGAGAGAGGAAGGGTGAGGGATAGAGAGCACACCCCCTATTGGGGACTGAGCCTATAACCCGGGCATGTGCCCTGACCGGGAATTGAACTGGTAACCTCTTGGTTCATGGGTCGACTTTCAACCACTGAGCCACACTGGCCAGGCCAGGTGGCTTTTTTAATATAGAAACGTCGACCCACAAAACTGAACTGGCCTGGGTCCCCGGCAGCTCCTGTTGGTGGCCCAGGTAGCCCTCCCCACACTGCACTCACCTTATTTCCAGGGACCATCACCGTCTCTCGTGCTGCGTTTGTCTGGTGATAGTTCATGCAGGACGGACAGGGTGGTTGTGTGCTGTTTCTCTGCGAGGTGGTGCAAATGTGTTGCAAATTCAAAGACCCCCGAGGGTCTCCCTCACTGACCTGCCTTTCGGCCCCGGCAGCGCCCTCTTCCTTCCAGGAGCTGCATGCGCCTCTCCTGTTCAGACCTCATGGTCAGCATGTGCGCTGTCTTCTGCCCTCGCTTTGCGGGTAAAGCTGTATCTGGATCCCCCAGGTCAGCGTGCAGACCATAACGCCAACACAGGTGCCTGTGCTCATGTGTCCCTGTGAGCTCTAAGGTGCTTGGTGTCCTGCGTTAAGGGTGACCCAAGGCACAGCCTGTCCGTCCTTTGTGCCCAGGGGTGAGGACGAGCTGTGGCTGGCAATGGAGTTGCTGGGTCAGCGGACGTGCACCCTGCCCAGCTGTTTTCACTGCCAGATGGAGGAGTGGTCAGGCTCCCCCAGCACAGGGAGACCCCTTTCCGGACGTGAAGCTGCATCTGTCCTGGGTGCACAGGGCATGTGCCTCAGCTAGTTCCCTCCGATGCCTAACCCCAGTGCTGCTTGCTTTTTCTTTCGTACTCACAGGTGCTGAGAAGGCTGAGTGCCCCTTGTCTTGTCCTGGCACCATGGGTACCTCTAGGAGGAGCGGGCTCGCTGAGTGGCCCTGGGCCCACCTGTGGCCTTTGCCCCGTGGGGAGCTCTCCAGGCCCAGGCTCACGTGCCTCTCCCCCCAGGTGCCTCAATTATGTCCTGGAGGAACTGAAGAACAATGGCAAGGCTGAAGTGATGGTGGCCTCCCACAACGAGGACACGGTGCGCTTCACGCTGCGCAGGTAAGGTGGCCCCGCCCACATTTGTCTGAGTGCTCCCGGGTCAGGGAAGAGCTTGGCGAGACCCTGGAAGCATGTACAGCAAACATGTCAAACTCAAAGGCTAACATGGGCCAAATGAGACATGCGGCCCGTGGGCCGTGAGTTTGACATGCTTGATGTGCAGAGTGCCCTGCCAGGCACGGTGGGTGTTTGGGGGAACATCTGTGGGACAGCGGGAGAGGCGGCTTTAGTGCTTCCCAGACCCTGCCCCACCAGGTCTTGCGAGGCATTGGCACTGCTGTAGCAAAGAGGCTATCTGCAGTTAATTTGGTTTTTAAAATGAATACCTGGCGTACTAGTTTCAAATTCAAAAAAATAAATGTCGTTAGGTGACTTAAATAGCTTCTTAAAATACACAAATGCAGGGTGGAATGCTGAAACCCCTCAGGAAACCTTTGATGCCTGGCCTCTTTAGAGACAATTACTCCTAACATTTTACATGCATTTGGAATTTAACAGAGTCTGTTTTCTCTTTAAATGCCTGCCCTGTGGAGCAAAACTTTGGTGGGATCCTTACAAGTCAGATATAGGAAGCAGGTGAAGCAAAT
>NW_005363656.1:5812-10426 GCF_000412655.1 Myotis brandtii
TTTTGATATTTATTTTATATATTTAAATGCCATTTAACAAAGAAAAATCAACCAAAAAAATGAGTTCACGTGTCACCTCTAACACGCGTGTCATAGGTTCGCCATCACTGGCTTAGACCCTGCACTGAGTCTTGCTGGTCTTCAAGTTTCCCAGGAGTAAAGCAGGGGCCCCCGTCCCACAGCAGGGGCACCCCGAGCCCAAGGCTTGCTGAGTGGGGCTTCCTAAGGGGCAGTGAAGGTGCAGGTGGGGTGAGGGCACTGCCTGGAGAGCTGACTCTAAACCTGTTCAGTCACGTCACCGCTCCTTTGTTAAGATGGTGCTGCCTTTTCCATCTGAAATTGCAATGGAAACCGTGATTTCTAACGCACAGCAGTGGCAGCCACCTCCTGCTCCTGGCCTCTTTAGAGACAATTACTCTAAAGCCTGCACACTTGGTTTCCAGGGCCTCACCGCTCAGGCTCACCTTCCCTGGGAAGCGGTGTGGTCTCTGATCAGCCCCCAGGGACCTCCAAGACCCTGTGTCAGCTTTGACCAAGTAACAACCCAGCACAAAACTCAGTGGCCGAACAGCAGTATGTTCTGTGGGCCTGCAGTGTGGACTGGGCTCAGCTGGGGCCTACTTGGCCCTAAATGGCCTCATTCGTGGCTGGGACGGGACAGCATCTCATGGCCGGTGTCCATCAGCCCCCTCCCACAGACACAATGGCCACTGGGGGCTGGTGCCTGCTCTATGGGACAGAGCAGCCAGTGAGGGGTGACAAGTGGCCTGGTTGGGTGTGAGGGCTGGAAGCTTCCCCGAGCCACACCATGGGGCGGGCTGCTGGGCAGGCCTGCCTTGCTGGGTCAGAGTACCACTAAGGGAGGTTGGGACAAGCAGAAGGGAAGGGGCCATTGGGAGTGAGCCCAGCAGGAGGGAGGCTGGCTTGGGAAGGAGAGAACTTAGTAGCCACAGGCTGAGGTGGGAGCTGCAGGGCAGAGGCCTAGTCTGGGCAGGACAGAGCTTATAGCCCTGCAAAGAATGGAGGTTAGAGCATGTGGATGGGGATCTGGGGGTGACAGGGGGGGCGGGGGGCTCAGAGCTGGCCAAGGGCTCACCTACTGCCTTGCCTGGTCACAGGATGGAGGAGTTGGGTCTGCACCCCGCTGACCGCCAGGTGTACTTTGGACAGCTGCTGGGCATGTGCGACCAGATCAGCTTCCCGCTGGGTAAGCTGGGCCTCCCTGGGGGTGGGGTGCGGGTGTCGGGGTCAGGACTCACCACCTCTGCCTGTGCGTGCAGGCCAGGCGGGCTTCCCTGTGTACAAGTACGTGCCCTACGGCCCTGTGATGGAGGTGCTGCCCTACCTGTCCCGCCGCGCCCTGGAGAACAACAGTGTCATGAAGGGCGCCCGACGGGAGCGGCAGCTGCTATGGCAGGAGCTCAAGCGGAGGCTCTACACAGGCAACCTCTTCTACCGCCCGGCCTAGCGCCCACGGGCCACCTGCCACCAGACTTGGTTTCCCAGGGCCTCAGGCTGGGGTCTGGCTGGGCCCTAGGCCAGTGCTGCTACAGCCCAGCCGCACGCGGATTCACCTCTCCACACCCAAGACTCTGAGAACGGCTTCCTACCCAGGATGTGGGCACCCATGTACAGGCTGATACCTGCCAGAGCCACCGAGAAGGTCAGGAACTGCCCTTTGAGGGGGCACCGCCCCCATCTCTGCCCACTTTCCACCAGGGTCTGTCCCACACACCGTGAGCCCCACAGGTGGGCCAGCCAGGCTGAGGGAGGTGGACTGGTCAATAAACCACTTCTGCAGCCAGGAGCCCTCCACGCCCTTTCCTGTGGGGCCCTCAGGTGGGGTCAGCAGAGAGGGCGTGGCTCCGAGGCCTGAGAAGTCTCACCTGTCTCTGCCTCTCTCCAGTCATGTGTCCCTGGGGGCCAGGCCCACACTTCCATCCAGGCCGTCCTGCAGACCCGCCAGCAGGGTGCTGGACCCCCCCAGCCCCGACCATTACCAACAGGAGGCCCCAGGGATTGTGCGTGGTGCTTCCCCACCCTGGTCTCTCCCTCCCTCACCCCCTTCCTGCTCCCTGTGCCCATGACCCACACCAGGCTTTTGCTGCTCCAATAGGAGCAGGCCCGTGGCTGCCACCCACCGCGTCCCTCAGCTGCCAGCCCCATAGGGCAGACTGGCTGCGCCCTAGTGGCCCAGGGAAAAGGTGATGGGCCTGGGGCTGCACGGGGACAGCCCCAGGCAGGGGCCTCTGTGACACGGGGTGGGGGCACCCTCCGCAGGCCGTGGAGCTGCCACGTGAGGGCCCAGCTGGGCCCTGGTCATGACAGACAACACAGAGCTGTCACACAAGCCACTTGCAGGCCATACCAAGGCGCCTTTATTTCTCTGGCTCACACAAGCGTTGGGCCGCGAGCCTCTCCTACTTGGGGGCGACCAAGAACGGGGCCGAGACCAGAAATAAGCACAGAGCCTGGGCTTGGCAGAGGTCGAGATGTGCTGGTGCCAGGGGCTCTAGCCCTACCCTCTGCTCAGCTCTGGTGCAGCCAGCCAGTAGGCCGGCCTGCTCCCCCCTCCCCACACCGTTCTAGCTTTAGGTGTAAAACCCCTGACAAAGGGGGAGGGGGGGCGGCAGACACAGCCGGGGTCCACCCTGCCTCTCCTCAGAGGTGACCCTTCCTGCAGGCACCTAGGAGGGTAGTGGCCAGACATCAGGAAGACGAGCTCCTTAGCTTTCTGCTACGCGTGGCGACGGGGGACAGGACTGTCTTCCCAGCCAGGACGGGCAGTGGGTGACCGGCAGGGACCCCACCTGCTCACAGGGCTGCCTTCCCCGCCGGGCAGCCTCTTTGCTGCAGCTTCCGGATGAGCTCCAACAGGTTCATCTGTAGTGTCAGCTCCTGGGATCCAGAGGGGCCACTGTGAGGCCAGAATGACATCGGGGGCCCCCTTTGCCCCAGTAAAGGCCCAGGTAGAAGCCCCGTTCCCCAGGGCCCAGGAGCAGACCTCAGGGCCTAGAGTGTGCCAGGCAGTGAGTCTGGCCACAGCCTGCCAGAGACTTGGTGCACACAGATGTATGCCGAGGGGGCCCCACAGGCGCCGTGGAGCTGGGGACGGTGAGCAGTGCCCCTGCACCTGCGGGCAGAGGCGGTGGGACCAGCCTCCATGCTGAGCGCTGCACAGAAACCCTTCCCGGAGCCGAACTCCCCCCATTTCCCTTCCTCCGCGCACCCCAGGCCTCCCCACCCCAACTCGTACCCTGCCACTGCCTGGCACCCAGCCCTATAACCCCAGACGGAATCTGGCCTTTGGGGATTAGCGTCCCCGGGGCTGTGCCAGGGCAGGCCCAGCACACTGACCTGCGGGTTGGTGGTCACGTAGAAGCCAGCAACGCCTGCCTTCTCCAGTGTGCTCTGCTGGTCCGCCACCTTCCGGTCCAGCTCCAGGATGATCTTCTGGTCCATGGCCCGCTGCTCCTCACGGATCCGGTGCTCCATCGCCTGCCACAGTGAGGGCAGCTCAGGGATTCAGCCTCCACCAATACCTCACACACAGGGTCCTGGCCTGCCACTGCCACCCTTCTAGAAGCCTGGGCTCCAGGACCACTGATGGCTCCCTTACTGCGCCCAGATCACTGCCTTCTTGGCCACACCAGACCCCCCAGGGGGCTCGGCTACCCTCCCTCCAATGTCCTCTCTAGGCCCTCCCGCCAGGTGTCCTCCCTCTGCTGTACCAGGCCGCACCCAGTGCTGACTGCTCAGGGCCACCAAGAACTGGCAGACGCCGTTCCACCTCTGCTTCTGTCAAGTCGGCCACTGTCTCTGGGCCTCTGTGCACATTACTTCCCCACGGGGCTGCCTGAGGCTCCAGCTCGGCACCTCCTCCCTGCACCCCAGCCTTGAGACTGCCTCGGAACCCCACACCTCTCTCTGCATGCACCCCCATCATCCATGGCTGCTTGGTCACATTTAGGCTTTCTGGTTGTCCCTGAGTAACCAGGGAGCAGGATGGGCCCCTGCCGACTCCCTGTCACCCCACCATTGCCCTTGCACCTCCAAGGCCATGGGCACAATAGCCCCTGCACAGGCCCAGCCCATCAGGAGCTGCGGTCTTGGGGAGCAGGTGGAGGGGATCGCACACTCTCTACCTGGTCCTGGCACTCCAACACCCCATGGTGAGAAGCCACATGTAAGAACTCTCCAAGCCTTCAGCAGCCCACCCCAGGCTGGGGCCCAGGACAGCCAGCAGCTCCCAGTCCCCCCTGAGCCCCTCCACCGGGCCCCGTCAGCAGAGCCCAGGTGGCTCCCACCCTGCCTGCACCCGTACCTCCTGCTCGCGCTGCTGAGCTGCCTGGAGCACGGGCAGGTTGTGGGGCCGGCAGGCCTGCTGGGCTTCCTGGTGCTTCTGCCGCAGTGCCTGCCGGAGCACTGGGAGGGAACAAGACCAGAGAGTCCATCAGGAGGCGGCAGGGGCGAGGTGGAGGGGCCAGGGAACACCTCCCACCTCTGGGCCTGCCCGACCTCAGCACCAAACTGAGGCCCAGGGCAGCCAGGTAAAGGCGTAGACGTGAGGCCCCAACTGATCACCCAGCCGGCCCGAAGCCCTATACAAGAAGC
>NW_005363656.1:11040-14592 GCF_000412655.1 Myotis brandtii
CTTACTTTAGACCAGTGGTTCTCAATCTTGGCTGCACATTAGAATCACCTGGGAATCTTTTTAAAATCCTGATTTCTGGGCCTCATCCTCTGGAAATTCTGTTTCTTTGTTACTAATGTTGTGGCCCCACCCCATAACAAAGAAACAGAATTTCCGGAGGATGAGGCCCAGAAATCAGGATTTTAAAAAGATTCCCAGGTGATTCTAATGTGCAGCCAAGGTTGAGCACCGCTGGTCTAGTGAGTATCAAAAACTTCCCACTGAAAGGAACCAAGCCTTGAGCACAAATACTAAAATGGGAACGATACAGAGAAGATTAGCATGGAGTCTCACAGGACTGGGCAGAGAAGAAAGGAAACCAGTCACAAAACAGAATATATGACACTACACAGCCCACATCTTAGACCAGTAGGTGTCAAGTGGCTGTAGCTTCCCATAAAGGGGGGGCCCTGGTCCTAAGGGAACACAAGCCCAGCCCTGTCCCCGGCAGAAACCTCACATTGCAGCTCTTTCAGGAGAGCCCCTGAGGTTCTCCTGCCAGTCGTTTGGTACCTGCTGTGCCCACAGCCTTCTGTTTCTTGGCATCCGGTACACACCTCGACTATGGCATTTATCACATTAAATAAATGAGTCTGAAACCAAGAGCCACCCTCAAGACACAGGCGCAAGAAACACGATCCCTAGTTGATGTGCGCGCCAATGGAGGCAGGATGTGAGGAAAACATAAATACGGGAACTGTCTCCTTCACTGTTTACTAAACGTTGCTGCAAATCCCAGGTCCACGCCCAGACTCCACTGGGTGAGCAGCCAGCGATCAGAGGAGAGCGGCGCCCGCTGCAGGGGTGCAGGGGCAGGGCCTCAGTCATGACCAAGGAAAGCGACCACAGCCAGTCACCACCTGCGCAGTCGGAGGAAGGGACAAGCAGAAAGTCACAGGGCGCTGGCCCACTGCCGGCAGCACCAAAACCTGCCCACATGTTCTGAAGGACAAGTAGCAAAGGGTCTAGAGCAGCGGTTCTCAACCTTCCTAATGCCGCGACCCTTTAATACAGTTCCTCCTGTTGTGGTGACCCCCAACCATAAAATTATTTTCGTTGCTACTTCATAACTGTAATGTTGCTACTGTTATGAATCGTAATGTAAATATCTGATATACAGGATGGTCTTAGGCAACCCCTGTGAAAGGGTCGTTCGACCACCAAAGGGGTCGCGACCCACAGGTTGAGAACCGCTGGTCTAGAGCGTATCAAACACTTCCCACCAGGTGGAACCAAGCCTCGGGCTCACTCCCGCAGCACAGACTAAAATTGGAGCGATACAGAGAGGATCAGCATGGCCCTTGCTCAAGGATGACATGCAAATTCATGAAACATTCTGTTTTTAGTAAATGAGTAAATATGACGAAGTACAATTAAAAAAAAACCTGGGGGGGGGGGGGGGGGGGGCGAGCGGGCTGGAAGAGGCTAATGGAGAGAAAAAGGAGGACCGATGTGATACTGTCAACAATAAAGATTAAAAGAAAACAAACAAAACCATTCCATGGAGAAATGGCAGGTTCCTTTTTAAAAAAATATATTATTCTGAGTGCTTTATTTGCTCCCCAAATTACTAACCTCTGTGGAGATAAAGATTACCAAAACGAGCGAATTTACTAAATACTTATTGACAGCAAGAGTGAGTCACCACTGCTGCCTGCACCTGCAGACTCAGTCGAAGGCAGGAGTGAAAGCTTTTCATGGCCAAAGGTGTCCGTCCTAATGGGAGGCTGGTTACAAAGGTGTCCGTCCTAATGGGAGGCTGGTTACAAAGGTGTCCGTCCTAATGGGAGGCTGGTTAGTGTGGGGAAGCTGCAGGTGGTCTGACTAGAAGAGGGGCTGAGGCAGGGAAAGAACGAGGAAAGATGAGCCTGAACACGTGCCTCTACCTGCGGTTCTCAACCTGTGGGTCGCGACCCCTTTGGCAGTCGAACGACCCTTTCACGGGGGTCGCCTAAGACCATCCTGCAGATCAGATATTTACATTACGACTCATAACAGTAGCAACATTACAGTTATGAAGTAGCAACGAAAATCATTTTATGGTTGGGTCACAACATGAGGAACTGTATTTAAAGGGCCAGAAGGTTGAGAACCACTGCTACCAGGAAGCAAGGAAGTGCTCAAAGAATGATGGGACTTATCAACAAGACTCAGGAGCCAGGCTGAAGTCCTCCCACTGGCCAAATGCGGCACGATTTGAGCATTAAAAGAATGATGAGCTATGTATTTTGGGTTTGTGAGCATATGCATCTTACACCTCAGCTAGTGGCCCGTGCATGAGTTCGTACATATTGAAAGGAAATTAATTAGAAGAAATATTTTAATATCGCTATTCGCCCTTTCTCAATAATATAAGTGTCAACCAAATTCATGATCGACAGTGACATGGAAACACCAGTGCGATAGGTGCCACCAAGAGCTTTATATGTATCGTGCATGCACGAGCCAACTTAGCCTTTTATAGATATAGTACTTGCTTAGTTAGACCTGCTTTCTGATTTAGCTAAACTTTTTCCAGTGAAGCACCCCAACTTCTCTTTCAGGTAATTGTCAGCAACACAGCAGTAAATATCAACACAAAGTAGATTATTATTATAGATCACGCAGGGAGAACGAAGGGTAAAATATTTAACTGCAGCCGTGTTTGACTAAATTCTGCACAGTGAGAAAACCTGAAGTCATTTTCACACTAAGTCTTCCCCACACTATTTCTTCTTTTCAGTCGGGTCAAGTTTCTAAGCTTTCTAAATCGCCGTTTCCCGGCTAATGAAAAGAAAATAGGATTCCACCAAGTCTCCTATCTACCTACTCCAGGACTTCTGTGAGGATCAAATGAGATGAGGCACGGGAAAACGCTTCACAGACATTTGATTACACTGTAAAGTGTTTCCACCTGGCTATAAAGCAAGTCGTGTTCCTGGGCTGAAGAAATTGCAAGGAGGCTAGTCATCGCTAGGGAGAGGAAGCCAGGTGTTGCTACTTGATGTCATTACCCAGACGGAGTGAAGGAGGACACTTCGCATATTAGCGTTTTATGTAGATTATATAGATAGATAAAAATGTTTACAAAGATAACCACCCAAACAGGGCGGATGTAATCCTGATCCTACTCGAACTCCTCTGGAAAACCAAAGAGAACACTTCCCAGCTCACCCTATGAAGTCAGTATCACCCTGACACCCAAACCAGACATCACAAGAAAACTACAGAGTGATGTCCCTCATGAACACAAAGACAAAAATCTTTGAGATTTTAGCAAATCAAATCCAACGTAGACCAAAAGGACAATACATCATGATCAAGGAGGATCTATTCCAGGAATACAGTTTATCCCAGGAATTAAAAACAACAACAATGTAATTCACCATAGTAACCAAAAAGCTATTGATCATCTCAACAGATGCGTAAAAAAGATTTGATAAAACCATCACAGAAACACACTAATTCTGGGGCAGACGTATGTCGCCTGTCTCCACAGGGAAGGGACCTGTATTACCAGAGGAATTTTTGCCA
>NW_005363657.1:0-523 GCF_000412655.1 Myotis brandtii
TTTAAATTTAAATGCAAACATAGGAGTATTTAACTCCCGTGGAATCACAGAAATGATATTTCGTAACTTGTGCATGCGTATGTCTTTTATTCTTACTAGAACTGAACTCTCTCAACTGTATTTATTTCACCTCTTGACATATGTACCTTCTGCCAACACTGCCCACCCTCAGCTCCTGACGACAGAGCAAAGACTGAGAGGAAGAGAAACTCGAGGTGCTCTGAGTCCCCTTGCCCTCTGTGTCATCGTCCTCACTGTCTGTGGCTGTCTGGTACATAAGGAAGATCGGATAGGGCTTTGTGGTTGTTACTGTTTCTTAGAACTCCATTGCCTTCTCCGGCGTTCAGAGCAAGTTCTGGTTGGAATGGAAAGTGTGGCCTCTCCGGCGGACCCAGTCATAGACGGGAGACGTTACCTTGTCCTCACTGAATCCCATCCATGGTGGGTCCCCAGGGCTCCATGCTCTGGGTGTGGAGAATGGGTATGCCTGTAGGGCTGCCGGACCTCCCTGCTCACTGGAGTA
>NW_005363657.1:4700-5582 GCF_000412655.1 Myotis brandtii
TGCTAACTAAGGGTGGAGATGAGAATTTGATTTAGGCCTGTCATACATTGTGTCCTTCGATGTCCACCTATAAAACACGAAGGCTGCCCTGCCCGGTTGTGTCTACTTCACATTAAAGCGGCGATGGAGCCACTATGTTGGTGCAACTCTTCAGTTTGCTCCAGAAAATCCCAAATGGCTCACCCACAGCTATTGCTATCCGGTATTTATTAAATCAAAACTCTTGCATTTTATCCAAGACTCTGACCATAACCCAGTGCCATCGAAGGAACTACATGGCAGAAGGGGACAGGGTTGAAGACACAGTAACGTGTGAGCCTCAGAAGGCAGCATCTCCTTCTGCAGTGGCAGTGCCACCCTCGTAGCCTGGCCTAGGGGCATGGTGAATCAGGAGGGTCCTGATGTGCTCCTGGCCCGAATGACACAGCACATTCTGAGTTAGCCCTGGCTTCAGTTCTGAGAGGATGTGGCCAATAGACTTTCCACATGTTCTATTGGTCGTGACACTCACAGTGGCCCTTGAAAATTGTGTGAACATGACAGACAAGGAACATGAATATAGGAAGCTATGGAACTAAAAAAAAAAAAAAAAAAAAAAGAAAAAAGAAAAACTAAACCCAAATGTAACAGAAGAAGGAAATAATAAGTATTAGAGCAGAGATGAACAATAGAGAAAACAACAAAATTGGCAAACTTTTAATTAGATTAACCAAGATAAAAATATAGAAAAGATACAAACTAGTAAATATAAAATCAGAAATGAAAGAGGAGAATTACAACCCATATCACAGAAATAAAGAGGATTATGAGAGTACAGTGAACAACTGAATGCCAACAAATTGGACAACCTGGATGAAAAGGATAAATTCCTAGAAACACAAA
>NW_005363658.1:0-849 GCF_000412655.1 Myotis brandtii
CTTAGGCGACCCACAGGTTGAGAACCGCTGGTCTAAACTCAGTCTTTCAAATACCTTGCTTTACAACTTCTTGTGCTCTAAGGCTGTTAGCATCTCTTCACAGGTGCCCTTTCATAACTAAATATTAAACACACACAGAAATCCATTGGTTTTTATACAACAATTAACACAGATCAAGTGCATAAGGCCTCTATTCTATTTTTCTTTTGTAGGTTATTAGCTAAGTACACTAATACACCATAAATTCTGAATTCTATGACTCTGTTGGGACTTGATCACATTAATATTATATGTAAATGAGTGCTAATTATACATGATCCTAACTATTACTAACAGAATTCCTATCCCCAATAGTACAATTCAAGCAATTCTTTCTAATCTACTTGAAAACAGTACATGATTTATCATTTTTATTCTTCAGAATAGCTTTTGATGCCTACAATCTAATTTAGTGATATTATATCACAAATTTATAATCTGGTTCTGCATGCATACTGATAAGAAAACAGGTTTCTGAAAGCAGTATTATTTTAGTTATTTTGATAGTAACAGCAATGAGCCATTAATGATAATGACAGGAAACACTACTTTATCTAACATCAACCCTTCAGATAACAGAGATAGTGATTATAAACAGCTCCAATGTCCCAGGATTTTCGGAGAATGGGGAAAGTGGTAACAGGGTCTGAAGAGCATCTTGAAAATAGCCGAAGTCACAGGCTTTATGAACGGCACAGGGAGGCTAATAATCAGTTTAAATGTAATTAAGTCTAAATTCTAAAATTAAATATAACAATTGCTTGTTACTATTACTCAAACTCAATTTGAATCTTAGAAAAAGTTAACAAA
>NW_005363659.1:0-794 GCF_000412655.1 Myotis brandtii
TTTTTTCTGAAAAATTTAGTGACATTAGATAATACATGCCAATATGAGATACAAATTTTAAAGATATTCATTTTTCCCCTCTCATCCTCTCTTTCTCTCTCCCTCCCTCTCCCATCCCTCCTTCCCTCCTTCCCTCTCTTTTTACCTGTTCACTCCTTTGGTAAATAAACTACCTAACACCCACAAGAATCAAGGGAAAACATTTAAAACAGATGAAAGAGTTTAGAAAGTTGTCTGCATATAAAAGTTAATGTGTATACACCTATTGGAATGGCTAAAATTCAAAACACTGACACCATCAAAGGCTGGCAAGGATCTAGAACAACAGGAACTCTCATTCTTTGCTGGTAGGAATGAAAAATAGTACAGCCACTTTGTAATCCAGTTGAGCAATCCTATATAATAAAAGCCTAATATGCAAATCAAACAAACAGCGGAACGACTGGTTGCTATGAGGTGCACTGACAACTGCTCATCAGGGGCCAAATGCTCAACACAGGAGTTGCCCCCAACCCGCAGGCCCCAGGCCAGCCAAGGCAGGCACCAGCGAGGGGGACCAATCGCCCCACCAGTTGCCCCACAGTTTGGCCCTGATAACCAGCCAGGCCTAGGGACGCTACCTGTGCATGAATTTTGTGCACCAGGCCTCTACTTATTAAACTAAACAAACATTCTTTTTTATTTTTAAACTATAGTTAACATTCAATATTGTATTATATTTAGGTGCACAGCATAATGATTAAACATTTATGTAACTTACAAAACAATCCCCAGGTAAGTGTTACAGCCACCTG
>NW_005363660.1:0-512 GCF_000412655.1 Myotis brandtii
TCCACAGGCCGACGCTCTATCCACTGAGCCTAACTGGGTAGGGTAACTAAGAAAAAAATGAGCCAGACCAGCATGCCTCAGTGGTTGAGGGTCAACCTAGGAGCCAGGAGGTCACAGGTTCGATTCCCGGTCAAGGGCACATGCCCGGGTTGCGGGCTCCATCCCCAGTAGGGGGCGTGCAGGAGACAGCTGATCCATGATTCTCTCTCCTCGTGGACGTTTCCACTATCTCTCTCCCCATCTCCCTTCCTCTCTGACATCAATCCATCTATATAAAAGCCTATTCAACTGAACAGCCCAACGACCAGTCAACCGGTTGCCATGACGCTCACTGACCACCAGGGGGCCGACGCTCAATGCAGGAGCTGCCCCCTGGAGGTCAATGCATGCACTTCCACAGCCGGCCAACCTCCCGCTGTCCCACCCCCCGACCGGCGGCCCCCCATCAGCCCTGATCACCGGCCAGGGTGATGGATCCCAGCCATGCACGAATTCGTGCACCGGGCCTCTAG
>NW_005363661.1:0-605 GCF_000412655.1 Myotis brandtii
AGCTCTGAGGCTCAGCTCCAGCTCTGAGACCTCAGCTACTGATCTGGGTTTGTTTGACTGCTATAATTGAAACACTGTTTCAGCTCCAGCTTCGAGGCTGGCAGGCTGAAAGCAGGTTTCTGGGGTTTGTTTGGCTTCTATAATTGCAACATTGTTTCTTAGAATTGCAGCTCAGAGGCCGGCAGCGGCAGGCCGGGAACATTGGCTTCCTTCATCATTGGAGCAAGCAAGCCTCCTGTTCGCTTCAGCTGCCTGGCTTCCGGCTGCCATCTTGGCTGGCAGTTAATTTGCATATCTCGCTGATTAGCCATTGGGAAGGGTAGTGAAGTTATGGTTAATTACCATGTTTCTCTATTATTATATAGGATTTGCTGTAAAGCAAAGCAGATATACATATCAAAGGTAAGGTTTGGTATACAGTAGGCATTGTCAGGTTGGGAGAGTTGCCTTCAGCTGTTCAGCTGTTTGACCAGCATCAGTTAATAACATGTAGATTTTCAGGTTTAGGGAAATGCTTTCAGCTATTTTAGCAGCAGGTAATATGACTCAGGTCTTCCAATGTCCAGCTCAGCTCTGTGCTCTCCCAGGAATATAGAAACCCATCA
>NW_005363662.1:0-2204 GCF_000412655.1 Myotis brandtii
TGACACGCGTGTCATAGGTTCGCCATCACTTCTCTAGAGCAACCATGTCAAACTCAAAGGCTAACATGGGCCAAATAAATGAGGCATGCAGCCCATGGGCCGAGAGTTTGACATGCTTGCTCTACAGTCAGGAGGAGGATGGCCAGGCTCAGAGAGCACACAGAAAGTGAGACAGTTTAGAATCAGGACTCAGTGGAATGTGAGAGGGAACTACGGAGAGCAAAAGTTCTGCTATGCAGTTCAGGAGGACCCATTGCAGATGAGCTAAATACATTTCATTTAAATTTCTGGGATTCATCTTTGTGACTTACGCTGTGGATTGCCAGCAGCTTGTGAACAAGAAAGGAAGAAAAACTGAAGTAACAAGGCAAAGCTCTTAGCTGTGTGTGCTGCTGCTTCCCAGTGTCCTGTGTAGCTGGTGGGAATAGCAGGTCAGTCAGGAAGATCAAGAGTGATAGGAAGAGTGTTGCTGAAATTCATAGCATGGGGGTCTATTCTGGAAAGGGTGGTCACTGAGGCCGAAACACAGGAGCTGGGACCAGACACTGCTCCCAACACATTGTAATGGGAGAGGTAAGTGCACATTCGGTCAAGTCTGTGTATTTCATCCTTCCTGGACGTGGGGGTAAAGGCATGGGGAAAACTCTCATTCTTTCTGAGGTAGACCCCAGACTTCCCTCCTCTTGATATCCAAACTAAACAGAGGCGCTCTGCCTCACCCTCTACCACAGCTCAGGAAGCTATACCCAGGTGGCTTCTGAGTGGTCCTGGCAGAAGCTTTCACACGAAACACTGATATTAACCTCACCAAGACAGCTCAGGCACACACACTAACTGTGCTTACTGAAGAGGCAAAGCTCCATAGTCACTGGGAGAACAGTAAACTTCCCATGCTCTCTCTATACATGTGATTTGTGGCATTTTCTATCATCTCTGGAAGTGTGAGGGCCATGGTATTTACTCCATTAGACAAAGCTTCCACCAATGAAGAAATATCTTGTTTCATTAGTTTTGAGTATATTTGGTTGCCAATAGGTTTTGATTTTCAGCTGAATAAACAATAAATCCAGGAAACTATTTAGGTGTAGGGTGCACTTGAAAAAAGCTTTTTAGGATACCAGCCAAATGTATTTACTCTAACATTAAAAAGATAATATAGCTGAATTGAATTAACCCATTTAGGAATGCACTGCTTCCCAAGGGAAACTACAAAGTCATTCTTCACAAGCAGACATGACTGCCCCCACACAATCAGACACTGGAGATCAGATAAAAGTGTTGCTGTACTTATCACTCTAAGCTATAAAACCTTATGATAAATCTAATTACCCACTTAGATAACCAAAGACATGCGCTTTTTAGGGTAAATAACCTGCTTCATAGAAAAAAGTTATAGTGTGTAAAGTATGCTGTATGAAAGAATGAAATTAGAACAAGTCTTTCCTCTCTTCTCCCACCTTCCCTCTCTCCCTCCCTATCATATGGAGCTGGATGTTAGCAGGACCCTTTCAGGGGCAAGATCATGGCTGCCTTCCAGAGGCAGCCCCAGGGCCTGCAGGACATGGATCAGAGGCTGGAGCAGACAATGTATAAACAACACAAGAGTAAGTGGGGCCCATTTCCCTGCTCTGCAGGCATGAACGCTGATGATTCTGAGCTCAGAGGAGGTAGTTATGGCCCAGAACCTGCTGATGGCACTTTTCTGATTATAAGAATTTTGGACAAGGAAAACTGCTTGAAAATATTTCAAAAGATAAACCAATAGTATCTCACTGTATCAGAAGGAGGACTGACTATATTACAGAGTTCTAATGATCTGACTGGCCAGTCACTGGTCCCCAATAACCACTATTCAGTCTAACTTCCCATCCTGGTCCATGATGTTCTATCAAAACAGGGACTTGTTGGTCTGGCCTGGTGGCAGGGTGATCAGTTGACTGCAGGTTCAATTCCCAGTCAGATCACATTCTTGGGTTGCAGATTCATTCCCCATCAGGGCATGTGCAGGAAGCAACTAATCAATGTTTCTCACAATGTTTCTTTCTCTCTAAAATAAAATTATAAAAACATATCCTCAGGTGAGAATTTTTAAAAGGAGGGGCTTTCCTCCCCCTCACTTTCAATATTCACTTAACACATCCAAAGTGCCTCCCTGGACAACTCTAGCTCTCAGCCTTCTCTTCCCCTCTGAAACCTTCATATCA
>NW_005363663.1:0-386 GCF_000412655.1 Myotis brandtii
GCTGAAACGGCCCCGGTGAGGCTGAAACGGCCCCGGTAAGGTCAGAATGGCCCCAGTGAGGTTGAGATGGCCCCGGTGAGGTCGGGACAGCCTCGGTGAGGTAGGAATGGCCCTGGTGAGGTTGAAACGGCCCCAGTGAGGTCAGGACAGTCCTGGTGAGGTCGGGACGGCCCTGGTGAGATTGGGATGGCCCAGGTGAGGTCGGAATGGCCCCGGAGAGGTTGGGACGGCCCCGTTGAGGCCGTAATGGCCCCATTGAGGTCAGAATGGCCCTGGTGAGGTTGAGATGGCCCCGGTGAGGTCGGGACAGCCCCGGTGAGGTTGAAACGGTCCCATGAGGTCAGGACGGCCCCAGTGAGGTTGGGACGGCCCAGATGAGGTCAGGA
>NW_005363664.1:0-740 GCF_000412655.1 Myotis brandtii
AGGCATATAACATATATGAACAAAGGGAAAAATCTTATTGAAGGACATGAAATGAGGTTTGAACAAATAGATGAATGTATTATTCTTGAACGGGAAGACATCATCATAATAATGCTACTTCATTCAAAGTTAATATATACATTTCATGCAATTCAAATCAGAATCCAATGGAATTTTTTGGAGGATTGGATAAACTGATCTTAAAATGTATATGTAATAATACATGCTCAAGACCAGCCAAAAGGTATGAAACAAGGTATAAGAACAGTGAAAAAGGGATTTGTTTTAACAGATATAATGATAAAGCCACTATTGTGAAATACCCAAATATTTATACAGAAATAGATAAATATATCAGTGGAAGTAGAATAAAGAATCCAGAAACAGATCCCAAAATAAGAATTTAGCATATGAAAAAATGGTAGTTAAATTCAGTGGGGAAAGAATAAGCTATTTAACACACAGTACCATTACAATTCTATTCACCCAAAAGAAATGAAAAGTGGACTTATATTCTAAAACATACAAGAAATAATAGAGCACAGTTCTAAATAAAAAGCAAAAAAATAATAAAATGTTGAAAGAAAATCTAAGGGTATACATGTATGGTCCAGGAGCAAGGGTAATCTTAACTAAAACTAAACTCAGTAGCTATAAAATAAGTAATAGCTGGATTTAATCACATAACAATGAAAAACTTGAGTATAGCAAAAGAAACCATAAACAAAATTAATAGATAA
>NW_005363665.1:0-765 GCF_000412655.1 Myotis brandtii
AAGTTTATAAATGAAGAAAAGCATAAAAAAGGGAGAACAATTAGTTGGCCGAAAACAAAAAAAAAAATAACCAAAAAATTGTGAAAACATGTTCATTAGGGTAATGAAGCCAGCATTACCTTAATCCAAAAACCAGATAAAGACACTGCAAAGAAAGAGAATTACAGACCAGTATCCCTGATGAACATAGATGCTAAAATCCTCAACAAAATATTAGCAAATCGCATCCAGCAATACATTAAAAAGATCATACACCATGACCCAGTGGGATTTATTCTGAGGACCGAAGGCTGGTACAACATCCACAAATCAATGAACGTGATACATCACATAAACAAATTGAAAGACAAAAATCACATGGTCATATCAATTGATGCAGAAAAAGCATTCGACAAAATCAAACTCTCAGCAAAGTGGGAATAGATTGATCATAACTCAACATAATAAAGGCCACACATGACAAAGCTATAGCCAACATAATACTCAATGGGAAAAAAGTGAAAGTGTTTCCCTTAAGAACAGGAACAAGACAAGGATGTCTGCTTTCACAACTCTTATTCAACAGAGTAGTAGAAGTCCTCGCCACAGCAATCAGACAAGAGGAGATAAAAGGCATCCAAATTGGAAAGGAGAAAGTAAACATGACATGATATTATTCACAGATGATATGATATTATTCACAGATGACATGATATTAAACATAAAAAAACTCCACCAAAAAACTACTTGATTTAATAAATGAATTCAGCAATGTAGTAGGATACA
>NW_005363666.1:0-483 GCF_000412655.1 Myotis brandtii
GTTTTATTCATTTCAAACGGGCCGGATCCGGCCCGCGGGCCGTAGTTTGCCCACGGCTGGTCTAGAGTGTCTGATGCCCCTCCTAGGTTTTCTAGAAAAGAGACTCTCAGATTCAGAGTCTCTCGCTCCCACCCGGAGAACCTGAGGCTGGTGCAGAGGCCCAGGCCTTATTCTACCCCAAGGAGCCCGGGCCCCTGTGTTCTTTATTGCCTGCCCACGTGGTTCGGGTACACACAGAAGGTTGGCCACAGCTCTCCAATTCTCCCCAGCACGTTCAAAGCCATGGAGCCGCATGGTCATATTTGATGGCCACGTACACTGCATGGGGCGAACACACACGGATGTCTGGAGCCTCCACCACGGTGGCTCTGTAGGTTGCTTCCCTCTCTTCTTCCAGGCTTAGCAGTTGCTGCAGTAAATGTTCTTACACATAGATATCCTTCTGCACGGGTGTGAATGTCTGCCGAGTAGATTTAAAAAATA
>NW_005363667.1:0-530 GCF_000412655.1 Myotis brandtii
CCCTTCTCTTTCTTTTCTCTATTGCATTTTTTCCTTTTCTCAATATCATTTTTTGCACTCTTTCCTCTCCCCTAATTCTTTTTTCTCTGGTGGTCACCTTTATTTGGGGTTATTGGTATTGTGAATCCATTTGTATTTGATGCCCTATGTGTTGTGTCTTGTTGTGTTGTATTTTGTGCCTTTAAGTCAATGCAGGAGAGAGAGAATTCATAAGAGAGGAAACCATAAAAATCCTACAAGACTACATGGGCAGCAAAGTAGCAGACATGTCATAGCAATATCTTTACCGACACAGCTCCTAGGGCAGTGGTAGGCAAACTCATTAGTCAACAGAGCCAAATATCAACAGTACAATGATTGAAATTTTTTTTGAGAGCCAAATTTTTTCAATATGTAGTGTTGGCTTTGGCAGCACATATACTAAATTGGAACGATACAGAGAAGAGAGATTTGCATGGCCCCTGCGTAAGGCTGCCCAGCAAATCCTGTGACGCGTTCCACATTAAAACAAAAAAACAAAAAACTTAAAC
>NW_005363668.1:0-532 GCF_000412655.1 Myotis brandtii
TAGTGACCTTTATTGTCTTTTGTTATGGCCTTTTTTTAAAAGTCTATTTTCCCCTAACCTGTTTGGCTCAGTGGGTAAGAGCGTTGGCCTTCGGACTGAAAGTTCCCAGGTTTGATTCCGGTAAAGGGCATGTACCTTGGTTGTGGGCACATCCCCAGTAGGGAGTGTGCAGGAGGCAGCTGATTGATGTGTCTCTCTCATCGATGTTTCTAACTCTCTATCCCTCTCCCTTCCTCTCTGTAAAAAATCAATAAAATATATTCTGGGCAAGCCCCCACTGCCCCAGTGTCTGTGTCCCTTGGTTATGCTAATATGCATGCTTACAAGTACTTTGGTTGCTCTCTAACCGCCCCCTCCCCTGGCATTTGTGTCTGGATCTATTCTTGTTCATCAAATTATGTTGATCATTGTATCCCACATACGAGTGAGATCATGTGATATTTATCTTTCTCCGATTGGCTTATTTTGCTTAGCATGATGTTTTTAAAGTCTATATTGTTGGATATCAGTATTGCTATTCCAGCTTTTTTTT
>NW_005363669.1:0-2102 GCF_000412655.1 Myotis brandtii
TTCATCTTAATTATCACTATAAAAGCCTACTCTACCTCACTTCACAGCTGAAAATCCACATTAGTCAGTCAATCAGTTATCTGTCATCTCTGTCCTCCAATCACTTCTTCCAATGCAGTCAAAGGAGTCGTCTGAAATTCACATAAAGTCACTCATCAACCAAAACCAACACATTGCCTAAAATGCCCCACACTGTCCTCTTACCTACTTTTCTGATTTAATTCAGTGCCCCCTCCTATCACTTTGTTTTCTTTTAGAAGACAAAAGGGTCCTAGGCATGTACTCCTCCCTCACATCCCAGGACCTTTGCACATATTCCATACTTTTCATTGTAAAGGAAATGAATTTTTTTGCCTGTTTCAGCTAGTTACTGCACAGGCTACAAATTTCAACTCAAGTGTCATTACCTCAGAAAGCTGTTGCCTGACTCTCAAATGGGATGAACTCTTCCTAGAATACTCTCTCAAAGCTTCCTGTACCTCTCATTCACTTGTAATTTTGAATTTAATATTTGTGGAATAAATGAATTAACATTCAAACAATGATCACTACAGTAACCCCGCATACAAAATAAACCGTGCTAGATTCTCTGCAAAACAGACATCTCCCCATCTCTTCCAGTTACTGTATCTAATTGCAGTACTATGGGTTTAATCTCATTGCTTAGAAAGAGGTATGGCTACTTACAAACCAGCCATAACTGCCTATATGTTGAAGTATGTATTTTAATGGGCCCAAAATCATTGATAGCATAATAATTGCATGTAAAGAGGGAGGGATTCAAACAAACTATGATCACTGGCCCAGATCCTAAACTATATACTGCTTATTAGTACTAATGAATATTCACTTTTCTGACAGTGGAATTAATTTGGGAGACGTAGCAGATGCTCTGATGTGTCACCCAGATCTCCCTGTTCCATACCCCAAGACTGAAGCACTCATTTTTCTAGGAACAGGGAGTATTGTTACTCAAGAGCTTTCATAGTCAAAGACCAAATATAGTCAATACAATTGAAACAAAAGAGATAGAAGGAAAATTGAGGGTGATGTGTAGAAGAATAAGAACATGGCACATAGACAGAATCACTATAGAGCTCTCAATTAAAACACCTCAGTTCTGAAACAGGGATATTTCAACAGAAATCAGAGCTGTTTTGCTCTGTTGTACATCCCTTGGCCTGGGCTTCCCACATTAGTTCCATGCAGACTTAGTCCTAGCAAGCTGAGTTTTCTGAAAATTTTTAACTGAGAACACAAGGAATCCTCTCACTTCTAACAAATAAAAAGAATGCCCTTGAGAATACTGATTTTGCAAAGAGATAAAATAATATTTTTAGAAAATATCGTTACCTAACAATGTATAGATTATCTTGGATAAAAATAAAATATAAAAATATTTAGTTTAAATATTAAAGTTTATGTGAATTTGTATAGTTCACTTAAGTTTGCAATACGTTAATCTCTCCTGAAAAATAAGATGTTTAGACTAAATAATTTCTAAACTCTCTTTCCATTACAGATGACCATGGTTCCCATTAATCTTCAAGTGTTATGTGTCTCTATATTCTGAATTTAACTGGACTCAGAAACAGTATCTGCTTGATTATCTGCTTTATAGGACCCATCATAACTTCTAGGCACATGTATTACTGTTGTCACTTTCTTCACCCATCCCCTTGAGGACTATGATACTTACAAATATATTTTATAATTTGTTTTTCCACTCTTATTCTCTGCCCTTCAAAATATCATATTTAGTAGAAAAACAATTTTCTTATTTAATTTGTCAAGTTTTCTATAGAAACTAGAATCTAGGCTTTTTACATCTCAAACCCAGAATCTAATCCTGAAGATAAATTCACAAATAGTCATTTATAATAGTTTTTAAAAATAGCAGCCTTTATATACAGGGCTAGTTGGCTTCTACCTGTATAACAAAATTACCCTTAGAAAGATGTTGTCTTTGAACCAAACCACGGGTTAAAATTTAGAAACTGTTGCTGGAGAAATACTGAAGTGGGTTTATAATCTTTAATTTTACTATAGACTAGAGCAGTGATGACGCACCTATGACACGCGTGTCAGAGGTGACACGCGAA
>NW_005363670.1:0-802 GCF_000412655.1 Myotis brandtii
AACATTTCTATGTGTTTATAGAAATAACAGTTCTTTTAAAAAAATCTATTTTTTTAAATGTATTGGGATGATATAGGTTTCAGGTGTACATTTCTATGATACTTGATTTATATATTGCATTGTGTGCCTACCACCAAAAGTTAAATCATTTAAGAATCAAATCAAATCATTAAGAAGAATGTTAATTTAATTATATTAATTTTAAGTATTTTGCTCTTGCAAGTCCAACAGAATTAAATTCTGATATTTTTATTCCACTCACTCTGGTGTCCATGGATTTTGCTGTCTGCGTGAAGTTTAGGAATTTGCTGCGTTGTCAGCTTGAATTGTTAGGTTTTATTTGGGATGTTCCTTCCCCATCAAGACTATGTTTTCATGTCCCCTCTCACTGGCTAGCCAATCTAGCATCAATGTTTTAAACCTAGAGCCTCATAATGACCTGTGCTCTCTGTTGAGCCCAGAATTCAGTTGATTTTCACTTTCAAAGGCACATATGCTGTTCTTCCCACTGATGCCTTAAAACTCAGTATATGGAAAAAGTATTTCTCCCCCTAAGTGCATGCTTACCTTGGTTGCACCTGTTCACTAAAGTCTGTGTGGCTCAGCCATGTCTGTTGTGATCCCTGCATACAAGAGCACATGAGTATAACATGAACCCATTGCCCCTGGCATTTCACTCTAGCAGTAGCAACCTGCCTTCCTGAGACCCCACATATGAACGGTCACTCACTCCTTAAAATCCATCCTTTTTCCCCTTTATTGATGAAGGTATTACAAATCCATCCTTTTGATAAGACTGCAG
>NW_005363671.1:0-1840 GCF_000412655.1 Myotis brandtii
TTTTCATGATACTCTGCTCTTTCCTTTGTGTTTTTTTTATTCTTTTATTCCCTTATACAAACCATGTTTATTTTATAATGCTCTATGATTTAAATGTGTTATCTTTTAACTTTTGTAGTATTCACCCTCAAGTTTGGTGTTTTGTGATTTTTACTACTGATGAATTGCTTGGCCACCTAGTCATCTAGTATGTAATTTCTGGACATGGGTATAAAGCTATATTTAGTACTGGTTTCTTCTTTAGTGCCCCTCCCCTTCGGCTGTGAGAACGTTTCTGCAACATGGATGAACAGTGTCTCTGCTAGAACTATAACATCGGAGACCTCAGGACAGAATCTAAATAATGACATGAGAGAAGAATGATTGCAAAAGGAGCCTATGAGGGTGTGGGGCCAACAGAGCACAGGGAGGGGAATGGCCCCAAGCAGCGGGACAGTGACCAGCCTCTAGTCCGCAGCCTGAGGGAGCGTGAGGATCTGGCAAGCGGCTTTGGGTCGTGGTGAACATTATTTAATCACTAGGAAGGCCTAGTGCATGAGATTCATGCACTGGGGCCCGGGGGAGGGGGGAGGGTCCTCAGTCCAGCCTGCACCCTCACGCAGCCCAGGACCCCTCGCTCCTTACTGCCCTCCTGCAGCGGAGGCAGGAGAGGCTCCATTCACTGCCCTGGGCTTGTCATCCCTGAACCCGGCTTCTGACTGAGCAGCGCTCCCCTGTGGGAGCGCACTGACCACCAGGGGGCAGCTCCTGCGTTGGGCGTCTGCCCCCTGGTGGTCAATGCATGGTTCAGTCAATTTGCTTATTATGCTTTTATTATATAGGATAATTTTGTAATAGTATCTTCAAACAGAAAAAACAAGAAGGAAGGAACAATTAAAATATGTGATAATCTAAGTAAGGTCTGAATTTTTAAAAATTCTGTTAGTTTACTTGGAACAATGTGTGTACTATGCTAAATAGCTAGTTCCCCCTCTTCTGATAGGCTGATGACATCGAACCCAAAAAAATACAATGATCTATTCTATTATAAATATAAATTCACAAAGAGGAAAGAGGTATCAATCAACAACTGCATTCTGAAATTTTAGTAGTCAAAAGAGATTAAAATTATTATTCTTATTTTGCAATTGCATAGCTGTTTCATTTACAAGATCTTTACAATTGTATTTGTATGTGTGTTTTTATTTGCTTTCTTTTTCTTCAGCCCTGTGGAATGTGCCAGTGTCACAGGCCTTATTGTAATGATGAAACCTTTGAGGCAACTAAGATTGATTTTTTACTTTGGAAGAAGAGCTCACAGGTAAGAAGTCCATTTAAAATTGCAAGGGTTTACAAGAGATAGCAAGAAAAGGAAAAGAAATATATTTTGCACTTAGTAAATTAAGATAAGCCCCATTTCACATTAAAAGCATTTTTAAATCCTGAAACTTTTTTTCCATTAATCAGAATAATATATAGCACCTTCTTAGACCAAAGGTTTTTGATGCTAAGAAGCTTGTGTTCAAATTTTAACTCTGCAATTTACTACCTGTGCAGTTCTGGTAATTTTTTTTAAATTGTCTTAATTATATCTATCTATCTATCTATCTATCTATCTATCTATCTATGCACACACACAACAAACATTTAATTCAACAAAATTTTATACCATAATTTAATAGTAAACACTCTTGTACAAATATGTGCAACAAATACAAGAGAAATTTACTAAGCAATATTAGAAAAATGGTGCTATTGAGTAGCTTATTTCCAGAAGAAATACAAATATCAATAATCTGAGAGTACAGATTGAGTGATTAATATAATAAGATTTGTCTTGTATATGAATGGTACTGTAAGG
>NW_005363672.1:0-924 GCF_000412655.1 Myotis brandtii
ACAACAAGAAAGCCCACTGCATGGAAAAACATATTTTTCAATGTTATCGTATATAATAAAGAGCTAATATGCAAATGGAGTCACTCCCTCACACCCTCGAGCCCTCGCACTCTCATTCCCTCGCGCCCTCGTGCCCTCCTGCCAGAACTGCTCAGATACTCAACACTTGGGAGAGAGGAATGGTGACCATCCAGGCACAAATGAGCTCGAGAGAGAGGAATGGGGACCAGCCAGGCTGTGGCCTGGGAGAGGGACAAGCCGCCTGCCCTGTGGTCCCGAGCGCCAGCTGCACATCCCACGGTTCTGGGCGCCAGTGGCTGTGCCTGCACCTGTGCCTGTGGCCTGGGAGAGGGACAAGCCACCCATGGGTGCCTGTGCCCGGCCAGAGGGAGGGAAGCCCGTGTCATGGATGTGGGATGAGGCAGAGGTGGTTAGGGGCAATCAGGCCAACAGGGGAATAGTTAGAGGCAATAAGGCCAGTAGAGGAGCAGTCAGGGGCGATCAGGCAGGCAGGCAGGTGATCGATTAGGAGTGAGTGGTCCCAGATTGTAAGAGGCAGTTAAACATGCCCCGATGGGTCCCAGATTGGAGAGGGTGCAGGCCGTGCTGAGAGACTCCCCCCTATGCATGAATTTCATGCACTGAACCTCTAGTGCAGAGGCCCTCAAACTTTTTAAACAGGGGGCCAGTTCACTGTCCCTCAGACATTCCACACATGCGCACTGTGGGTCCGGGACGAGTCGGCTGCTAAGCAGGACAGGCAGTGGGGGCAAAAACACCCTGCAGGCCGGATAAATGTTTTCAGTGGGCTGCATGTGGCCTGCGGGCCATAGTTTGAGGACCCCTGCTCTAGTATCTGATAGGGGTTTAATCTCCTAAATTTACAGAGGACCCATACAACTTAACAAAAGGAAGATAAACAAT
>NW_005363673.1:0-781 GCF_000412655.1 Myotis brandtii
ACATGTCAATTGCATCTCCATTAAGCTGGACAGAATACACGAAGAGGCCTACATGTGCTTGTGGAGAGGTAATTAGGGCGGAGTTCTTACCCAACCCGGGGCACTGTGGGAACCCTAATCAGAACACACCGACGATCAAGGCCAATTCGCCATACGCACGCGTGCAGGTGAGGACACGGCAGTATCACCAGGTGAAAGGCCTCTTGGCCCTACGCAGGGGCGAGGGCAGTGACTCAGTAGTGGCAATACACGCACTGCGCAGGCGCACCCTCAGGGAACCTGTTTACGTTAACGTGGCACGAGGGTCACTATTGGGCACGAGGCCTCTTTTGTGTGAGCGTGTGTTTACGGTGCCACTGACCAGCAGTGTGCGGCCGCTTTGAAGAACTACTTTGTCCGATGGCTCCTGTAGAGGCAATGGCTACTCGGTCTACCATAGTCTCTCTTGTCTGTGCCTGCGGCTTCTCATGTCTCCATCTCATACCTGGCATCCGAGGACCTGTGCTCCCACCTATAGGCGCCCCGCAGTCTCGGGTGCCGCTACCCTGGCACGCAAACTCCATGCCCCTATGCTGGCCCGGGAATACCCTGGAGGCCTCCACAGCAAGCTGCATGCACCACCCCTCGGGCCAGGAGGGGGGGGGGGGCCCCCGCTCCATGGCAGGCAGGGTGGACCCCACCCGGGAGGCGTTACGGGGGCACGTCCTGGCCCTGCCCCCGACCCACAAAAAGCAGAACCCGGGCTTTCCTGGATGCCCATGAATTGGCGATGTGTCGCCCT
>NW_005363674.1:0-514 GCF_000412655.1 Myotis brandtii
AACTAGCCAGTCAAATAAACCAGGATCTAGGGCACCTCGAGGACTCCATCTCCCAACTAGACCTACAGGTTGACTCCCTTGCTGAGATGGTTTTACAAAACCAGAGAAGATTAGACCTCCTCCTCCTACAGCAAGGAGGACTTTGTGCTGCGTTGGGAGAAACCTGCTGTTTCTACGCCAATAACACAGGAATCATACAGGAGAGCTTGGCCCCAGTCAGAAAAAATATTAAAAAATGAAAGCAGCAGCTAAGAAGCTCCAAGAATTGTTTCCAGAAACTATTCAATTGGTCCCCCTGGCTAACTACCCTCCTATCCACTGCTATAGGACCCTTAACCATACTACTCATTGCCCTCGTTCTGGGTCTCTGTCTTCCAAACTAGTTAACTAGCTTTGTTCAACAAAGAATTAATTCTTCAAGCTCATGGTCCTCAGGAGCCGGTACAACCCCCTCCCTATCAATGACCCACAATAGTAAATGATTTGACTCATGTACATAAAACCAGTGGGGAAT
>NW_005363675.1:0-770 GCF_000412655.1 Myotis brandtii
ACAATAAAGATTTAATTTTAAAAAATAAAAAAATAAACTTTTTTTTATCTTTTTCACTTGTTTTGAGCAATTGAATCATGTTGTAACTTGTAGTTTTTTCTTTATGTTTCTGGAGCTTGGGGAGTAATGAACTTCTGCAGTCTTAACAGATTTGGAAAAATTTCGTCCATAATATCTTCAAATATATTTTCTGTTCATTTTAGGTACTTTACTTACATGAATATTTAGGCTCTTGAAGTTGTTTGCAGTGCACTGATACTTTTTAAATTTAAGTTTTTTTGTTGCTGTGTTTTATTTTAAATAGTTTCAATTGTTATGTTTTTAAGTTCACTAGTTTTTTGCACTGCAATGTTTATTCTGTTGCTCATCCCATCCCGTGTATTTTTTATCCCATATAATTTTGGTTTTTGTCTCTAGAAGTTATTTGAGTCCTTTAAAAGTCTTTTAAATCTCTAACTTTTTGGACATATTAAGTTGTTTAAGTCGAATGGCATATATAAATATGCAAACATCTACTTACACAAAGATAAATGCTATAAAATGGCTTATCCTTCCATTGATTTCTTAATATTAATTACGCTAATAGTATAAAACTCTCCAAATCTTGCCAACAGCCCTTTAAAATTTAACCTGCATGCCCTGGATGGTTTGACTCAGTGAATAGAGTGTCAGCCTGTGGACTGAAGGGTCCAGGGTTCAATTCCTGTCAGGGGCATGTGCCCAGGTTGCGGGATCAATCCCCAGTAGGGGGCATTCAGGAGGCAGCCAAT
>NW_005363676.1:0-813 GCF_000412655.1 Myotis brandtii
GAAGTGATGCAGGGGAGGGAAGGCAAGTAATAAAAGAGACATTATTAAGCTAGCTAATCCCATAGAAGAAACTCAGGGTGCAAAATACATGTTCCAGGATTATTCCAACCAGGGCTAGGGGAAACCATTAAGAATTATACACCAATAACTGCCAGTCACTAGTTAAGGACTTCTTTGGGGTATTTTCAATTCCTGAGCATTTTTAGCACTACTACATGAACAGCTAGAGCAGCGTTCCAGAAAAATCCATCAGGCTCATATATGCAGTTCTAGTAAATCCGGACAGGAATGTGAGGGTGGCTTTCTCTCAGAGGTGCTTGCAGCAATCATTGTTCCTGCACGGGGGTGCAGGATGTGAAGACCCAGGGACCTTTCCAGTGCAGGGCTGACTGGCAGCCATTGCTGTTTGCTCTGCCCTGGTGATTCCCAGAGACCCCGCCCCACCCAATTTACAACCCTACCCAAGCTGTGAGCCTCAGCTTTTGCATATGAATGGCCTGCGCCCTCTCACAATCCAGGACCCCTTGGGGGATGTCAGAGAGCCAGTTTTGGCCCAATCTCGCAGGCCAGGCCAAGGGAACCCACTGGTGCACGAATTCCTGCACTGGGCCTCTAGTATTAAAAGGATTCTTATCAAAACAGACTACTAGTAGAGTAAATATGTATTCCACAGTGGGAGAATGTATTTACAATGTATTCTGTAAACAAGAGGCCCATATGCAAAATATTATATGAAGATATACCAATCACTATGTAAATGACAACCAACATAAATTATCAAGAATCTTTTCAACTTCTCAAAAATGGATAATT
>NW_005363677.1:0-1029 GCF_000412655.1 Myotis brandtii
GTATTATGCTGAGATATTTTTGTTAGTGTTGAGCTGAAATTATAACACCACTTGCTATGAGATACTGGTTATGATATTATTTTTCAGGTTTGAATTTATTCCTTGCATAATGGCATAAAGCAGGGGTCCTCAAACTACGGCCCGTGGGCCACATGCAAATACAAATATTGTATTTGTTCCCGTTTTGTTTTTTTACTTCAAAATAAGGTATGTGCATAGGAATTTGTTCATAGGTTTTTTTTAAAACTATAGTCCGGCCCTCCAATGGTCTGAGGGACAGTGAACTGGCCCCCTGTTTAAAAAGTTTGAGGACCCCTGGCATAAAGAGAGGGGTCCCCCTATTGGATGGGACTCAATTGTACCATAATGTCAAAAAATAACCATAGTAAATATGGCTCATTCTTTGGAAGGGTTGAATGCTTAGAAATCACCTGAATAGGCCGTCAGAATCATGAGCAAAATAAAAAAGAATTATTAAAAAAAATCTATGAGCAGTATTAAGTATATGAATAATAGAACAGATTGTATACATTAAATCTATGTCATAAATGTTTTAACAGAAAGGCAATTTTTAACTCTGAATCAATACTATTTTTGATGGTCAGAGGTTACTTAGTTAACAAGCAGCTATTTAGCTTGTCACAAGCTAAACTTCAGAAGATGATAACAACTGTGTAAATATCTGTATGTCTATAAGGTGTCCATACAGGTTAGAATTTATTGGAAAGTTATTGGTGGTGACGGAAATAGAGCTGACTGTCCTTTGAGATCACATGGATGTCATTTCTTAAAGAAGATTCCCTGAGTGAGTAATGCGTGGGTTACATTAGCATTTTACATACTGAGTTTGCTGGTCTACAAAATAGCCCCAGGTGAGCAGTGGTGTCGGACAGAAGTCACAGACTCATACGATTACAGAAACCTTAGAGAACACCGTTCAAACTTGTCCTTTTGCAGATAGGGAACTCAAGACACAGATCACAGAACTGGGACAAAGAGGGTCTACAGCAGTGGTTCTCAACCTTCTTA
>NW_005363678.1:0-889 GCF_000412655.1 Myotis brandtii
ACTGTAAAAGGATGGACTACAACGCAAGAATGACAACTGGCCCGATTATTATTGGAAACAAAGATAACAAATTCTACTTATTCTGACTTCATTTTATACAATTCCAAGAACTTTCCCTTTAGTCTCCCCAACTAATTTTCTCCCGTGTGGAATAAAAGTCACAGCCCAACGTGATGTTTTCAAGTCCAAGGTCTCTCTTCCTTCCTTCATTCTCTCGGTCTCACCTCACCCAGTCTCACCATATCCTCCCTCCTGTGCCTTTTCCTACCACTCTTTTTGAGGAAGCCGCAGACTCCAGCTTCCTTGCCAGTCACAGCCCTGAGAAGTACGTGCACCCAGCTGTGTGAGGAACCCCCAAGGCCTCTCCTGGGCTGCTTACAGCTCAACAAGACTTTCTGCCTCCGAATTTTCCAAGGAGGTCGGGTTTCCAGGTGCAGAGAGCCCACTGGGTCCTCCTGGGCCTGGAAGCTGTGGGGTTTGCCCTGGAGCACACCGTGTTACTGAGGAAATGCTGTAGGGAAGTGTGGCTGGGGCTCCTTAGACTGGAAGTTAACTGTGATTCAGATGCCTTCTCCTGTTCCCACCTCTGAAAGCTCAGGATTGGTCAATGAGGTGAAGTCTGCAACCATGGCAACAAGAAGTGCTAGTGAGGGAGTTTTCAGGGGAATTTAAAATTTCAGTCTCATGACTTTCATTATGTGGTCACACTCAAACTAACTTGGGTTTGCTACACATTTTCAATACCCTCCTGGGGGTCTTAATAAGTAAGAGAAGGTTTCATCCTCTCTAACTTATAATCATTAATCAAAATGCTTGTCCTTTCCTAAAAGGATATAAAATGAGGCTCTATTTATATACGAATCAGTAAACAGGACTTGCGTCTGTGATG
>NW_005363679.1:0-798 GCF_000412655.1 Myotis brandtii
GCAGATGACATGGTTCTACAGGACTCCACCAAAAGACCATTAGAAACTATATTGCAGGATATAAAATCAACATACAAAAATCAGTTGTTCTTATATACTAAAATGAAATATCAGAAAAAGAAATGAAGAAAACAATTGAAACAAAAAAATGATAAAATACCTAGGAATAAACTTAAAGGAAGTAAATAACCTATACGCTGAAAACTATAAGACACTGTTGGAAGAAATGAAGAAGATACAAAGAAATGGAAAGATAGTCTATGTTCATGGATTGGAAGAATTAACAGTTAAAAATACCCTATTACCAAAAGCAATAAACAGATCTAATGCAGTCTCCATCAAAATCCCAATGGCATTTTTTCAAAGAAATAGAACAAAAAATCCTCAAATTTGGGTTGAGCCACTAAAGAGCCAAAGCAATCCTGAGAACAAAGACAAAGCATAGATATCATACTGGCTTCAAATTATACCACAAAGCCACAATCATCAAAACAGTATGGTATTGGAAGAAAAACAGACGCAGACCATCCTATATAGTAAAAGCATAATATGCTAAGTGTCCAACCGTTAATTCGACCATTCGTTCGACTGTTCCACCAGTTGCTATGATGCGCACTGACCACCAGGGGACAGACGCTCCAACAGGTAGGTTAGCTTGCTGCTGGAGTCCAGCTGATTGGGACTGAGCAAGAGGGGGCAGACACGCCCTGGAGCCCTCCTGTGGTCCCTCCCCGGCCAGCCAGCCCAGCCAGCCCCCATCAGCCCCAATCGGGACTGGGCGAGATGCCCTGATCAGCC
>NW_005363680.1:0-521 GCF_000412655.1 Myotis brandtii
ATTGATCTGTGTGTTTGTTTTTATGCCAGTACCTTGCCGCTTTGCTTAATATAGCCTGTAGTATAGTTTGATATCAGGTAGCATGATACATCCAACTTGTTCTTCTTTCTCAAGAGTATTTTGGCTATTTGGGGTCTTTTGTGGTTCCATATAAATTTTAGGGCTATTTGTTCTAGTTCTGTGAAAAAATTCATTAGTCTCTTATAGGGTTTGCATTGAATCTATAGATTGCTTTGGGTAGTATGGACATTTTAATGGTGTTAATTCATCTGCCTTCAGCGAGTCATAATCTTTTTGCTGGCGGAGGACTTTGCCTCAGTGTTGATGAAAACACAGTCTGTAAAGTTCATTTAAAGTGAAGCACAGTAAGACAAAGCACAATAAAACGTGGAATGCCCGGACAGTAAGTCTGCAAGCATTTACTGCATGTTGATTACATGCTAGACACTGTGCTAAGTCCTAATGATGGACATCATTGACTTCAAAGAACTTACATTCTAGGAGGGGAGGTAGACAGTATG
>NW_005363680.1:578-813 GCF_000412655.1 Myotis brandtii
CAGCTAGCATTGAGACAGGGTTATGAATCCCAGCTTCTTTTTGGATAGAGAAAGGTCATTTGTGGCAGGAACTAAAGCTGAAGGGCAAACCAGACCGGGCATGAAAGGCTGTATATCAGGCCGAGGAATTTGAGCTTTATCTTGGGACTCGCCCTTAGCAGTTTTAAGTAGGAGAGTAGCATAGTCTGATTTACCCCCTCTGAATTCTGATTTATTTTTTAATCCTCACCCAATG
>NW_005363681.1:0-229 GCF_000412655.1 Myotis brandtii
ACCGTGCCTCGGTTTCCCCGCTGTGCGGGCTCAGGGGGGCGAGCTCTGGGTCCTACCCTGCCCGCTCCTTCAGCTTCTTGTCGGTGATGCCGTCCTTGGACACGAGCTTGTTGAACACCAGGATGCCCATGGCCATGTTCACCTGCGGGCAGAGGCGGTGGGTGCCGATGCTCTGCCCACGCTGTGCCCTCCCCCCTGCTCCCGGTGAGGGGATGGGGCTCCCGGGGAG
>NW_005363682.1:0-532 GCF_000412655.1 Myotis brandtii
ATCTGAACAATAAAGATTTAATTTTTTTAAAAAAAGGAATAAAACCAGTTTCAGTGGTTGAACCAGAATGAGGTTTAGAGCCCAGTCAGCCTGACCTCTGCTTCGCCCCCTAATGACGGCTCCAGAGGCACCCAGTGACTACTAAGGTATCTGTAGAATCTCAAGGGCGATGACTCAGGCTCATTTGCATACCCATAATACCCTGCACAGAGTACAATCCTTTTCAAGTTTAAAAGACCTTTTTTTAACTTGTCATTTCTAAGTACAAGAAACTTACTTGAAGAACTTCTTGTGCAAACTTTGGGCAGAAAATACCTCTAGCGCTAAAACGCCACCATAACTGAACTAGGAGTTGTAGTTCCTGGGGAAGGGAACTTGGGAGCAGCAAAACACACTCTGGTTTCTCTTCAGATGGGATTAATCTTTTGCCTTTTACTGGAGGTTTCCATGGAGAGGAGCAACTCTGAGTTTATACTCAATTTTTTTTTTCTTTTGAGATATATTTTGTTGATTTTTTTACAGAGAGGAAGGG
>NW_005363683.1:0-833 GCF_000412655.1 Myotis brandtii
ATAGGATGGCAGGTCTAACACATTTCACTCTGGGGTGACAGGGACAACGGACTGAAAGATAGTTGAATAGCCTGGCCGGTGTGGCCCAGTGGTTGAGCATCGCTCTATGAACCAGGAGGTCAGGGTTCGATTCCCAGTCAGGGCACATGCCCGGGTTGTGGGCTCCATCCCCAGCGTGGGGCGTGCAGGAGGCAGCCGATCCATGATTCTCTCTCATCATGGATGTTTCTCTCTCTCTCTCTCCCTTCCTCTCTGAAACCAATAAAAAAATATAGTTTTTTAAAGAAAAACAGTTGAGTAGATAGAAAGAGAAAGTAATAAAATTCATTCTATTAAATGAAAAAATGGATTTAATTTTTTTTAACCGTTGACTTGTGCCACCTTCTGTGCGTGTGGTATTTTGACTCCGGCACCAAGGTCCAGACCCCAAAGCAAAAAGCCCAGAAGACCCTGAACACACACGTGTGTGAACGAACGCACGAGGGAGCGAGTGCCGTGGGACAGGGAGTTTCACTCGCCATTTATACAACTAACCGCCACGGCATTCGGCGTGCGGGGCAGTCTGTCAATGTCACTTCCAGCTGCTGCTGAGATACCCGTGATGCGTCCCCAGAGGGTCTGGGCAGGCGGCCAGCCCGCACTGCCGCCGTGCCCCGTGGGAAGCCCTCTTCCCGGGCTTATCCGCTAGGAGTCCCGCACCTGCTCACCACCACCGACAGCCACAGCTGTGGAGCGAGCCACAGGGAAGGTCACACACCTGCCCTCAGGGCACAGGGCCTGACAGGCATGTTCACTCTGCTCTTTGCACCATCCTCCCCGCCCCCCCCCCCCCC
>NW_005363684.1:0-1404 GCF_000412655.1 Myotis brandtii
CATGTGTTCCAGAAAGATCCTCTCACAAAAGGAAGCCGACGAAGCTTGTGGCTCAGTGATTAAACCTCAACCTATGAACCAGGAGGTCATGGTTCAATTCCAGGTCAGGGCACATGTGTGGGATGTGGGCTTGATCCCCAGTGTGAGGCATGCAAGAGGCAGCTGATCAATGATTCTCTCTCATCATTGATGTTTCTATCTCTCTCTCCCTCTCTCTTCCTCTCTGAAATCAATAAAATATATTAAAAAAAACAGAAAGACAGTCGGGGAGGCTGAGTTTGCCTAGAATTGAACTGTGAGCTGTCGTGTTGGATCTGGGCCCAGCTTTCAGGAACCAGAGAAAAGAGAGGTTTTGAGGGCATTCACAGAAACCCCTTCCCGTGGCCTTGTTCCCACTTGGGAATCGATACTTTTATCATCCTTAACGGCCTTCTTTGTATCTGTGACTCCTTTTTTATTTATTTATATTTTTTGCTCATCCTCATCAGAGGATATTACATTTTGATTGGGTAATTTAGTCCATTTACATTTAATTTATTTATGCACAGGAAAGGGCCTACTCTGGCCATTTTGTTAATAGTTTCTTGTCTTTTTTGTAGCTATTCCACTCCTCTTCTTTCTTGCTGTCTTCCTTGGAATTTCATTGATCTTTTGGGAAGTGATAGCCTTTTATTCCTTCATTGTTGAATGTGTATAAAGTTTTAAGTTATGCACCATAGTGCCTGCACCTGAACATCTGTTAAGAGGGTAGATTTTATATTAAGGCCTGGGGTGGGGTAGGAACTGGTTGGGGGGGTGATATGGAGGGAATAAAAGGGGGACATCAGTAATACTCTCAACAATAAAGGTAAATTTTTAAAAAACACTAAAAAACAAGACAAACGAAGACTTGTAGACTTATATAATGTAAGGCATGCGCCACAATCTTTTTTTAAAAAATATATTTTATTGATTTTTTACAGAGAGTATGGGAGCGGGATAGAGAGTTAGAAACATCGATGGAGAGAAACATCAATCATCATCCTCCTGCACACTCCCCACTGGGGATTTGCCCTCAACCAAGGTACATGCCCTTGACCAGAATCGAACCTCCTGGAACCCTTGAGTCTGCAGGCCGATGCTCTATCCACTGAGCCAAACCGGTTAGGGCAAATGCGCCACAATCTTAACCATGGACTTTGTTAATAACTAGAGGCCTGGTACACAAAATTTGTGCATGGGGGGGTGGTCCCTCAGCCTGCCCTGCACCCTCTCCAATCTGGGACTTCTTGGAAAATGTCCACCTGCCAGTTTAGGCCCAGTCCCTGCGAGATCAGGCCTAAACCGGCAGTCAGACATCCCTCTTGCAATCTGGGAATGCTGGATCCTAACCACTTGCCTGCTTGCCTGCCTGATCGCCCCTAA
>NW_005363685.1:0-465 GCF_000412655.1 Myotis brandtii
ATGGACCACTATGACTTTGAAAAAAGTTTAGGTTCAAGCCCTAGCCACTTTGGCTCAGTGGATAATATATTGACTTGCAGACCAAAGGGTCCCAGTTTCGATCCTGGTCAAGGGCATGTACCTCGGTTGCAGGCTCTTCCCAGGCCCCGGCCCTGGTCAGGGCGCCTGCAGGAGGCAACCAATTGATGTGTTTCTCTCACATTGATATTTCTCTTTGTCTTTCCCTCTCTCTTCCACTCTCTCTAAAAAAAAAAATCAATGGAAAAATATCCTCAGGTGAGGATTAAAAAAAAATGTAGGTTGGAAAATTAGGAAAGCTGCCTCTAAAGATGTTTTCTATAAGCTGATCTTAAGCGTTGGAATGATCGACACCATTCATTTACTAATCCAATAAATTTGTATTATTAAATACTTACTAAGTAACATGCCCATGAGTAGGCAGTCAGAGTGAGATCAATTTGATGA
>NW_005363686.1:0-789 GCF_000412655.1 Myotis brandtii
CATCACCAGTCATGCTTAGGAACAACCTGCTTTTTTTAGTGGAATCCCTAATTTAATTAATTCACTTAATATCTTTAAAAGTTATGAAGGACCTGAAGTAGATATGTTTTTTAAAAAATATTTTTATTGATTTCAGAGAGGAAGGGAGAGGGAGAGAGAGAGAGAAACATCAATGATGAGAGAGAATCATTGATTGGCTGCCTTCTGCATGACCCCTACTGGGGTTTGAGCCTGCAACCCAGGCATGTGCCCTTGATCAGAATCGAACCCGGGACCCTTCAGTCCCCAGGCCAATGCTCTATCCACTGAGTCAAACTGGCTAGGGCTAGATATGGTTTTATATAGCATATTTTCAGTTGTGGAATTCAAGAGGTTGTTTTATTCAGCAGACATGGCCCTTTTCTTTGTTTTTTCGTAGCAGGTACCACTAGAAATGTCTTATACTTAAAACATAATGATACTGACCCTTTCACTTTCACTTTGTAGAAATAGAAAAGGCTTCCCAGAGGAAGGATATTTGATATTCCAGAGTGGAGGTCAACAAACTTTTTTGGTGAAAGGACAGATAGTAGACATTTCTGGCTTTTGGGGCCATGTGGTCTCTATGACTACCCAGTTGTCATAGAGCATGAGCCATTATAGACAGTGTGTAAAAGAGTGAGCAGGCCGTGCTCCATTCAAACTGAATTTACAAAAACAGGCCGTGAATGGCAATGTTCTGTGGCCATAGCTTGCCGACTCCTTTTATTTTCTGATGATAGGTCCCTAAACTTAATATTAACAGAGATG
>NW_005363687.1:0-16527 GCF_000412655.1 Myotis brandtii
TGAAGAGCTCTGAGGTGGCTCAAGGACTGCGGTGCACCAGCAGCGCTGTGCGGTCTCCCTGCTGCTGCCTCTGTGCATCCTCGTCTCTCTTCCTCCTTTTCCCACCACCTTCTTCTGCTTCAGGCTCTCAGCTGCCCAAGCACAGAGTCATGTGTCACACAGAGATCAGAAATGCTTGCTTGATATCAGGTCAAAATTCCTGTGGAAGTGAATCTGCCTGTCTCAGATGCCCACCTCTGGCTCAAACAGACTAGGCCTTGGGGTAGACCACACAGCACAGTATGGCCATTGGGACCCATGGAAGGTCATGGCGGTCTGGCAGTCCCTCTAAAACTGACCTCTTCCCATCCCAGCACGTAAGGCAACCTATTTCTTTGACAAAAGTGGAGGGAAATGGTATAACTGACTCAATAGGGAGAAAAGATGTGTCCTGTGGGGTTGAAGGCCAGGAATGTGGAGACCCCAGGCCCTGGGAGAAGCTTTAGATCCACCTCAGCACGGGGTCTGGTTTGCTCTCCAGCAGAGAGAACAAGTAAGGAGAGTCATTTGGGTTCTGTAGACACAGAGTAGCCCGGTGAAAGCCAAGGACTAAGGCAAGTATTTCAGAAAATTCAGGTTTTAACCCTTTCTTGGCACAGAGACCTCTCCTACACTCACATTCATGGGCAGAGGTGAACACGGGCATTAAACAGCATTAGTCCTGCCCCACCCATAGTAGCCTTGGTTCCTAGTGTAGTAGCCTGGGTGCCAAGTGAAGCCAGGACTGCGTGACTCTGACCTCTCAAGAGATGCTATGACCCTCACAGTGCCAGGTGATGTCCTGGGAGCAGCCTGGGGTCCTTCCACGTGCAGAGGGTGACAACGACAGCAGCTCCATGGGGACGCCCCTGCTCAGTTCCATAGTATATTCTCAGATCACATCCTGGTTCTCAACCCTCCTGCTACTCAACCAACCCACTTGCCATCATGAACTGACAGTGGGGCGCACTCTGATGTTTGTTGGTTTATCTTTGTGAATTCCCTCGACATAAAACACCGAGAACTGAGTTGCTTAAGTTCGGGGCATTCTCAATCACTCTTATCTTCCGGATATCCTTAATTCAAGCTTAATGGTGTGCTTGACCTTTTCAAGCTACCGGTGTTTATATACTAGAGCCAAGAACCCAGGTATCTACTAGAGGAGACAACATAATTATAAGCTAAATATCTATCCAGGCACCTTGTCATACCCACATTGATGCTATAAGCCCTGAACAGCCCTGATATGAGGGATAAGCTGAAGAACTGTGTTCCTGCACACAATAGAGTCGCTCAACAGGATTTGAAATGAGTGGATGATTGTAAAACCTTTTAACCAGGAGAATAGAGATTCATGACTTTGTGCAATCACCGAGCTACTCAGAGACCATGAAACTTCTTATTATTGTCCACGCCGTGTCTATTAGGCCCCCTTATGGCCAGTATCAGGTGTCTTCTCATAGGCTTTACTGTTGTTGCTTTTGTGTGTCTGTGAATATTTCAATACGAGAGACATTATGAAGGCTGGTCTGTGACCTGTGTCGCTTCTGGGTAGAAGCAGATAAGGGCAGTTGCACTGTCTGAAATGCCCTTTTCTCCGCTGCCATGGTGGGCGCAGCAGCATTGCTGGTTACAACATGTTGTGTAACCCAGCATTCCCGAAACCTGAGCAAATGCAGGGGAAATAGCTGCTCTTGAAGATCACTTGGATTGTTCTACCTGGACCTTGAGTGAGATTTGGAGGTTGTCACTGCAGCATACGTAGCCCATGTTTACTGCATAAATTTTGAATATTAACCTACTTGACTTTCAGTTACCTAAGACTTTGTGCAATCACCGAGCTACTCAGAGACCATGAAACTTCTTATTATTGTCCACGCCGTGTCTATTAGGCCCCCTTATGGCCAGTATCAGGTGTCTTCTCATAGGCTTTACTGTTGTTGCTTTTGTGTGTCTGTGAATATTTCAATATGAGAGACCTTATGAAGGCTGGTCTGTGACCTTTGTTGCTTCTGGGTAGCAGATAAAATCAGTTGCACTGTCTGAAACAGCCTTTTTCTCCGCTGCCATGGTGGGTGCAGCAGCATTGCTGGTTATAACATGTGTAACCCAGCATTCCGGAAACCTGAGCAAATGCAGGGAAAACAGCTGCTCTTGAAGATCACTTGGATTGTTCTACCTGGACCTTGAGTGAGATTTGGAGGTTGTCACCGCAGCATACTTAGCCCTTGTTTACTGCATAAAATTTGAATATTAACCTACTTGACTTTCAGTTACCTAAGAAATATAGTCTCTCTCAGGCTGCCTGACTCAAACAACCTTGAGCCACAGAGGGACTCACAAGGGCCCTCCTACCTGAGCAAAATGGTACTTTTCATATTTGTTTCATAAGAAGACAGTGAAAAAATGAAAGAGTTGAGTGAATGAAATCCTGAATTCCTATTTGTAAGCCTGTTTGTACATTTGAATAAAGTGTTTTCAAGGTATTTCCAGGCCCATTGACCTTAGGAAATAGCACTGTGACCCCACTGCCAGCTTCTCTGCACTTTTATTAATTCCCCCAATGCTTCATTTCGTATGCAAGTGGCTGGGGTCAGGCCAAGGTCAAAGGTAGTATGACAACTTCAGGCCAAGGGAGTGCATTCTGTGATCAGAGGGCTGGATCAGGGCAGGAAGGGGATGGTACAAACGCTGCTGGGTTTTGAGCAAGCCCAGGATGCCTGGCCTTGGCCACAGAGGGCCTGACAGGATAGGAAGAGGATGAGAGGGATTTAAGTTCTCCAAAGACTCAGTTTCTAAAAAGAGTGAGGCTGGGAGGACCTCATCAGGAGGTCTTATGATGGAATTAACAACCTAGAACACTCAGAAAAATTACTTAAAGTACAATTAGAATGGAGTTGGTCACTTTATGTCAAAAGGTTTTATAAAACTAACATAATTGTGATTGTGTGTTACTAACACAGGAACAGATGGGCCAAATGTAAAGGCCACCAAAACCAGACCCTAATATGTCTATACATATATGTCCTATATGCATGATAAGAATAGATTACCAAGATTATAGGGAAATAATGAATGGTTCAATTAATAATTCTCAGTTAAATGGTTAAGCATTTAGAGGAAAAATAAAATCGGATTTTTTTACTTACATATAAAATTCAAAATCTGAATTAAAATATAAAACTTCTCTGCCAAAAAGTAAAGCAATGTAAGATTAAAATTGAAATGCTCATTTATTTGCAAAGTATATAACAGATAAGTCAACAAGAAAATGATGAATATCAAAGCAGGAATGAGAACAGAAATATCTAAGAATGAGGAGAGAAAATTCATGAAATAAGATACATTGATGGCTAATAGTAATGAAACATGAAAAATGTACAATCTTAGTAGTAATTAAAGAAACTCAAATTAAACAGCAATAATCATCTAAAAATTTATGGACTAGAGTTCACGCTATACTCAGAGGAAAATATACTTTACTTCCATTATTAAAAATGACAAAATAAAAGCATGGACATTGAGTGTGGTGTTATTCATCTCATAGTAAAATTGATTAACATGCAATGAAATCCAGTACAGTCATATTCCTGAACAGAAAAATTAAAAGTTATCAAGACTGCATTGTAAAATTTTCAAAAGCCTCATAATATTTAAATAAAAAAGGGAGGGGATAGTGGAATAATGTCCTGTAAGTAAAAGCCTTAATTGCTTTGAAATTTTTTACTTTGAAAATTATTTTTCATTTGTAATGCTAATGGCAAGACACCCATAAAAACACACATGGTGTCAAATAAGCCAAAGGAAAATGGTTTGGTTAAATGGAAATATCCCGAGTCTGGTTTATTAAAAGGCCCCGACCTCTTGTTAATATTTGCTCGAGGATACACTTGTGTATTTCCAGAAAACTACTCCAAGCCCATGTGGATTCCGGCAAGGAACTGACAGGACTGCTTCAGCCACAAAATAGCAGTGGCCCCAGAACAACAGAAGAGAAACAGTCCAGAAATGAAGATAGTGAAGACGCCTTGCCATACTAGCAGTTAGCAGCTGTGCGTTGCTGCAGGTTGCCCAGGACCAATCCAGAGAAGGTCGGATAAAGTTCAAAGGAACTAATAGTAGAAGGTTACTAGAGGCTTAATATTGTCACAGAGGCTTGTCTCTCATCTGGAGATTACTCATGGAAGCATTTTATCTGTATTCGTGCTGATATTGGACCAGTCTACATTCAGGGAATGGTATTAGCTGCTGCATTAAAAGAGATGTTACACCTCAGGCATTAACCAATTTTACAGATGGATCCAATTCTGGAAAGGCTGGATCTACTGCAACAGGGGAGCAAAGGTCCTTCAAACCCTTTATATTTCAGCATAATGAGTAAAAATACAAGCTCTTATTTATGCCTTGACAGATTTTGCTACGGAGCCCATCAACCTATAGTGATAGTACTTATGTGGTAAGTATGGCCAAAATTAATGAACCAGGTACTATAGGGCACACTAATTCGGAGGAACTCTTTCATTTAATCTTCAGCCTTCAAAAGGTTATTTGAGAACAACAATTTCCATGTTTTATTGCCCATATTAGATCCCATCTGGCCTTCCGGGTCCCTTGGCTACAGGTAATGAGGAAGTAGATCGCCTCATTGCCTCAGTAGAGGAGGTCACTCCATTTTCCATGGCACAGGCCTCTCATGCCCGGCATTGTCAAAATGCCTCTGCCTTGCGCAGGGAACTCCATATTTCCTGAGAGCAGGTTCGCCAAGTTGTTGAGCAATGCCCTCAGTGTGTTATCCACATCCCTGTGCCAGCATTAGGGGTAAATCCCCTAGTACTTAAACCTAATCAAATCTGGCAAATGGATGTCATTCAATAGTGGAAAGAGCCAAACATACTCTTAAAATGCAATGACTAAAACAAAAAGGGGGAGACGGATGTTATATGTCACCTCAAAACAAACTCAGTCATGCTCTTTATATTTTAAATTTTTTGAATTGCGATGCAGAGGGTTGTACAGCAGCCAAAAGGCATCAGGCCTCTTGTACAATAGCTTGGTGGGAGGAAGCACAAACAAGATAAGAGTTTTACCAGATCCAGTAATGATGTGGGGAAGAGGCCATGTTTGTATCTTTCCAGAAGGTGCTTCTAACCCCATCTGGGTGCCAGAGCGAGCAGTGTGTCACGACCATGGACCTGGGAGAACAGCTCATCCAGTCGTTCAAGAAGCTGAAGATCACACCTCCCGTGATGATGCCAGCTCAGCCATTCACCCCGAAGAAGGAGAAAAGCAGAAGGCAGCTGGCCAAGGTCACCCAAGAAGCTAGTGTCCCCACATGGGGTCAACTGAAGAAGCTGACCACTGATGCTCAGCAAGTGGTGAAAGAACAGGGGGTTCAGGTAACCCCCTCCAACCTTTTTGTTGCTATGCTGGTGCTTGTCAGCTGCCAGGTAGGTATGGCTGCAGCAGAAACTTACTGGACTTATGTTCCAGACCCCACTTTGGTCAATCCAGGCACCTGGACCGGGAAACCAGTGCCAGTGTTTACTAACAACGCTAATATGGTCGGGGGTAGCTCCGACAAGCATATAACTCCTTCTTCCCAAGGTGATTATACTTATAATGGCTTCAGTGGGGAGCTCCCTATTTGTTTATCTAAAAGGGGGACTTCAGGATGTTTGCACCTTGGCCAAGAAAATAAGACGTCCTATTGAGGCGCAAACATTGCTAACATTGCAGGCTCTTGGGATATGGGAAAATATATTCAGACAGTTACTAAACGGGGTTTCCTAAGGCCACCCGATGGCTGTCTGATAAGCATCCCCGCTCCCCTCCTGCCCTAATAGCACCACTACTGAGTTGGGAGCTTTTCCTCAATGGTAAGATTGCGCCAATCCTGTACCAGTGAGACATAATATTTCTGGCTCTGACTTGTATGTATTGGATTGGTCCCACAGGCTTGATGCTAAATAACCCTATCATGAGCCTATGTCACCAGGAGGTTTTGTAGGTAACGCCCTGACCATGAAAACAGGAAATTTACAGAAAGATCTGAGGCGTTTAGCCACTGTGCCCTTGACTTTCTTAATTTTACTGGCTCTTTCTTAGCTAATACTAAAGGGGCATGTTCATTGAGCCCTTGCTATGGCTCATGAGCCTTTGTTCAGTCCCCATATGTATTGGTAACTGCAAATGTGAACATCACCAGATTGGACATCCATTATGCTGTCCAATGCCATTACAATAACCTTACCAGCGGAGTTTCAAGGCATAACCTGATGAAGATATATTAATTTTAAAGCAGCCTTCTTTTATTATGCTTCCTACCAACATGACAGGAAAATGGTATCATGATGTGGGCCTTCAGGCATTGCAGGAATTACACAATCAGCTGTCCCAGGAAAAGCATGCTTTGGGACTTATTATTTTTGGTATTGTTACCCTAGTTACTGTTATTGCATCTGTTGTAACTGCTTCTCTTGTATGGACCCAAAGCATCCAGAATGCAAAGTTTGTCAATGAATTGGCTCAGAACACCTCAACTACATTTCATGATCAAGAAGATACAGACAAAAAACTAGAAACAGAGCTAAATGCTTTGGAAACTGTAGTGATAGGACTAGGTAATCAATTAGAAAGTATCAAGATTAGACAGCAGCTGCAATGCCATGCTGCTTTTACATGAATTTGTGTGATTTCAGCCTGCTATAACAGTTCTCTATGGGACTGGAATAAAATCAAGATGCACCTACAGGGAATATGGCATCATAATAATATCAGTATAGACTTAGTGCGGCTACACAAACATGTGCAAGCCATTCAGAATAGTCATGATGAAATTATATCTCCGACAAAACTGGCAAGAGAATTGCTGGATGATTTAAATGAATTTAATCCATGGAATGTGTTAAAAAAACACCGCCTGGTACCTAATTGGATTCTTTTGTGTACTACTAATCTTATCCTGCTTTTTTTCAGTCATCAGCAATCTCCTGCAATCTCAAGTCCAAAGGCTCCAACTATATGTCCACAAGATACATTTAAAAATGAAAACGGGTGAGATGTAGAGGGCCTCCTGGGAAGGCACATGTGCATTTTTCCTTAATAATTGTCAGCTGAACCCAAGGCGACTGGCAGAGCCCCGTCTTAGATACACATATTACCAAAAAGGCAGGAGTGTTCTCAGCTTTGACTTTCACCTTTGCCCAGGTGTCTAGGAGTGGGTTTTATTATGTAAATCCAGCCACTCACCAGGAATGAGTAGGACTCAGGCCCGCCCAGAAATGACATAACTTCCTGTTATTTGGGGTATAAATTAAACATGCGGTTCCAGTGCTGGGTTCCTGTCCCTGACTCTGTCTCTTCATCAGAAGTGGATGGCGGTCCCACCCAGTCCCAGCTGTTTCCTTCCATCTTTGTGTCTTGTCTCTTGCTTCCATTTCTCAAACCCCCCACCTGCCTCTACTCAAATAACCAGACCACTCTCTTTCCTCACTGGACGGGGAAAAGAGAGACCCCACCATAGTCAGGTGTTACAATAGGTGAAGGGTTTTCTGGTGCAGCACATGAGCAACTAAAGACATATCCATGTCACAGATAGGACTGGGCTAGTCATGGGGAGGAACCGAGGGCATCAAGTGGTGGCAGCTTTGGACAAAAGGAATTGGATCCTTTGGAGGCTGAGATCCGCTGATGACTGACACCGATGTGGCCCTCCATGGGTCCCTGTGACGGGCCACAGTGTCCTCCCTGAGAAAGGACAGGGCTAGACTGGGCCCTTTCCATGGTTTGACTGTGACCCTGTGCTGTGCTCTTAGGCAAGACAGAGGGTGTCTTCTGCCAAGAACTGGACCAGAAACCCTCATGTCAGCCTCTTTTTCACTCCCTATCCCATAATCAAATCCATCCCTTCGTTTTCCTCCCATCCCCACCAAAGAATGAGTCAACACTGGGCATGAGAAAAACATCCCTGAATTTTCTTTTGGGGCAGCAGAGAGCTCAGCAGAGCCAAGGAGGGGTTGAGGGACCACCTCTTCAGGCTGGGAATTCACAGACGGCCACGAAGGAGGCAGAGCAGGAGATGTCATTCCAGACAGAGCCCATTCTCTTGAAGGCACACACAGTCCTCCCCTGAGCCAAAGTCATTAGGCTCATCCTTCTTCCAGTTGCTATAGGTCAGCCTCCCTCCTGTCACATACACAAACTGGCCTTCGGTCGCTTCATCTGTGATGCCCAGGAAGGCATGGTCATTGGCCAAGTCCATGATGGCTTTGTTCTCCTCGGCGTTCTTGGGGGTGGCCACGGTGGCCTGGAGCTCAGCACACAGAGCCTTCACTTTGGAAAAAGGCATCTTTTCACTGTTGGGCACATAGAGCTTCTTTCCAGATCTCTTGCCCAAGGAGAAGGTGTGCACTGAAATCACAAAGGACGGGTGGGATTGACTTGGCCTGGAACCCAGGCCAGTAGGTGACCACGCCCTTGTTGGGGAGTCAGGACTCTGAAAAGGAGCCCATGTGCAACCCCCTCAGGTCAGGTCCTAGTGAGGGGGAGCTCCTCAGGGTAGGGAAGGCCCTGGCAGAGCCCCGCCTCTCCTGGGGGAGCCTGTCTTGGAGACAGTCCCCCTGCACAAACTGCCCCAGTGCAGGTGGACAGGGAAACAGGTGTGGTCCCTGTTGCCAGGCTTGGATGACAGGATAGAAAGGGGCAGGGACAGCCATCTGAGAACAGTGGGTGCTGAGGAAGGAGCAAGGATTTGGAGGCAGCAGACCTCCATGCAAGCTTTCCTTTGCTGCTTCCCACCTGGGTGTTGTTGAATGAATTGTCTACAAATCCTGAACCTATTTTCTCTCACTTGTAAATTAAATAAGTATAATGCTTACAAACAGCAGTGATGAGAGGATGGAATGAAACCATATTATGAGAAAATGCCCGCCTAGCACAGGCCCTGGTATATAATGCGTGTTCACCATTGTTAGTTCTCTTCCACCTCCTGAAAGCCCAGAGCGCTCAAGGACAAGGGGAGTGCGGGAACCCAGTGGGGCAGGAAGAGGCTTACATTTTTTATGTGGTCCAGTACTGCCTCCAGGCTCCTCAGCTCTCTCTCTAAGTTAGCCAGCTTAGTCTCCGTAACTGCAAAGCAACGGGAGAAGGGCACATATTGAGAAAAAGACCCTAAATTCAAGAACAGAGTATATTTTAGGTTTAAAAAAAAACTATGAACAAATTCCTATGCACACTGCACATATCTTATTTTGAAGTAAAAAAACAAAATGGGAACAAATACAATATTTGTATTTGCATGTGGTCCGTAGTTTGAGGACCCCTGCTGTAAAGCAACAGGAGAAGGGCATATATTAAGAAAAAGACCCTAAACAGAGTGTTTTGGGGGGAATGAAAGCTTATTAAGAAGTATGCTTATTCCAGAAAAAGAAGAAATCAAAAGGAAGCAAAAAACAAAAACAAAAACAAACCATAACTGTATTCCTTCTCAGACATAATTCATAACTCTTATGAACTGTAACTCTGAAAGTAGTAATAACAATAGCAATAACGGTAACTTGCAAACTGTAGCTCTGGATCCTTTTCTTCACATACTGCTTAAATACTGTAATATTACACTCATTTATAGCAAAGACCGAACTCATTCTCCTTTTTGAAAAGTTTTCTTAATCATGCTTTTATTTCTTATTGCAGGTAAGCTCTTTAAACTCTATTATAAAAACCCCTTGGCCGTGACGTCATCACATTGTAATGACCAAAGACTGGTCACCATGAGGCTGTGTGCCCGATGAGGCGTGCACTGGTGGGCGGGGCTACATGCCTGGCTAGGGGCACACGGCTGGGCAGGGACTTGATCTGTGTCCTCCGACATGGCGCTGGAGGTACTTGGGGGAGTTCTGCAGTGCCTTGGTGTCACTAATATTCTTATAATTGTGATGGGCTGGTGGGCAAATATTTATGTGAGGTCATCATTTTTGTTTTGTTGTTACTAAATTACTTTATTTCATTTAGTTTCTCTATTCATTACTTTATTGCACCAGGGATCTTATGAAGCAGACCATCTTCATGCCACTCTTGTGACAAACTTATACCCAACACCCAAGGGGAGCAGTTTCCTCCCGCTCATCCTGGAGCCTGGCACTGGTGCTCCAGCTGAGGGAGCAGGTCCATCGGCAGGGGCCACGAGGGGGGGCCAGCAGGGTTGCAAGTCTGTTCTCAGGCGCCTGTGGGAATCCCTTCAGGCCCCAAGTAGGACTGGGAGGAGTGAGAGTGCTGGGTCAGGAGGCACAGGGGAGGTCTGCCAGTGGGGCAGCGGAGAAGGGCCCCTCCCACCTGGCCCTCCAGTTCCCAGGCTGGCCCCTCAGCCCACGCCGTGCTGAGATGAGCTCCTTACCTGAGCTGTCTCCACGATCTCCTTTTTGGCCCTTCACTCCTTGTGGCCCAGGAGCCCCTCTACTTCCTGGAGGCCCCAGTTTCCCTGGAGGACCCTGCAAGCCTCGGAGCCCTGCCCTGTTGGAAGATGAAGGACATGTGGCCCAGTGTCTGTCTCTCATTCTCTTCCTCCAAAAGCTCAGCACTAGATTCACGTTGACTCCAGAAACCACAGCAAACTAGTGGTGACCTGAGAAAGAAAGACCTCCTGCCTCCAGCGCCAGCTGCCCGGGCTGCAGATACCGCCTCTTACGGACAACAGGTGGGAGCCAGGTCACAGCAGCGTCTTTGTTTAGGAGACAATGACAATGTACAGGAATTATCGTGAGTGATTCATGCCATCATAATGTAAGGGGAGCCTGCTCATGGCTCTGTCTCAGATCCCTCTGGGGAGTAAAGATTCAAGAAGTCAGACCAGCCTGGGTACCTGGTTCTCCTTTTTCTCCCTTGGCTCCGTCTCGCCCATCTCTGCCTGGGGTGCCATTGGTGACTGGGATGCCACAGGCAATCACTGAGCAGGCCTTCTGGGCATCTTCACAGGTTGTGGATTCTGAGAAGGACACTGTCACCACAAACAGAAGGGTGGGAAGTGATACAAACCAAAACATGGTCCTCACCTGGTAGTGAAGAGAGTGAGGGAAAGAATTGCATCTCATCCCATGTAGCCAACATCTGCTACCACCTCTGGTGTATTGGACCCTGTGCTCAGGACAGCAGACACACCAGCTTTGACTCTGGGTTTCTCCCAGGCTACTAAGGAGACAGACAACTTACACATTCCATTACCAAAACCATATACTTTTTTTTCAACTTAATTAGAATTCATACTTCTTAGAAAACTTAACTTGTAGTGACATCAAAAAGCAAGTAATTAGCATTTTTTGAATCGACAAATTTATGAATACATTTCATAACTTCTAGAAACAGGTATTTTTCATTGGAAAGTAGAGTTACATTTTCAAGAGACATACTTCAAATAAAGTACAAAATATATTTATTCACAGATTCAAATTTATTTGTTCTTACCAACTATATGAGATTTTAAAGTTAATTATTACCCAAGCCATTTTATTGACAAATTTTGTAGCAGAGATAAATAACATGAACTTAGTTTTGTAAACCCAGGCAACACAAACATGTATTTTATGTTAATAACTTTGAAAGACCTTCACTAAACTTAAATCACCATTTGAATTCTTGGTGATTATTGCATTCCTTTAGTGTGTTGCTTAATTACCTAGTGTCCTTGCCAACTTCTAAAAAGGCTAGAGATGAGGGAGGGTATTAGGCTTGGACAACTTCCACCACTTCAGTTTTAAAAGTGTCAGTTGTTGCCTCTCACAGCGGGGTGGGGCAGTCACCCCTACTGCTCCTGCTGCCCACACAGAGTTTGGGGAAGGCACCAATTCCTGCACTGTCCCTGGGACCACAGCATCCTCAGGGCCTCCAGAAGAATTTAGGGGACTTAAAAGAACCATTTTATTTTCCTCTTAGAATATGTTTTTATTGATTTTAGAGAGAGAGCAGAAGGGAAAGGGAGAGAGAGAGCAACATCAATTGGCTAACTCCTGCACACCCCCTACTGGGAATGGAGCCTGCAGCCCAGGCATGTGCCCTGATGAGGAACTGAACTGGTGATCTTTCAGTTCATGGGATGATGCTCAACCAACTGAGCCACTCAGGCCAGGCAAGAGACCCATTTTCTTTATTTTCCTTTCATTTGCCAGTGACAGCTTTCACACCACTGACTCCAGGTCCAAAGCTACTCCTATTGGCGTGTTCCAGGTGGTCCCCAACTGTCAATCAGGGCTGCTACCTGGGATTTCCCCAATACATTCACACCACCTCCCGTCCAACCTCCACCAACTGGACTATGCGACATTTTCTGCAAAGAGCTGAGGTCTGAGAGGAACATCAGTGTATTGCTGGCTGATTTTATTTTTCTTATGATTTTAGAGAGCAAGAGAGAGAGATAGAAACATCAATGATGAGAGAGAACCATTGATGGCAGCCTCTTGCACGCCCCGTACTTAGGGATTGAGCCCACACCCGGGGCATGTGCCCTGACCAGGAATGGAGCCTGGGACCCTTTGGTCCACAGGGACCTAAGCTCTATCCACTGAGCCAAACCGGCAAGGGCTTGCCTGCTGGTTTTAAAGAAATAAACCGGAGGACTGGCTGGGAAAGACATGGGTTTATTAGACTTATGTGGACACCGGTGGGGCTTGCTGGTGAAGTTTTCTGCATCACAGCTTTCACAGCTCATGGTTATAGAGAGTCCAGAAAACAAAGCAAGCAAGTGTGGGCAGGGGGTGGGGTGTACCTGTGTGCAAACTGTGTGAGATCAAAATGCCAGCTGTTTCCCTGCAGTTTGCAGTCTGGGCTCACACACTCACCAGGCTCCCAAGGTCCCACGGTCCACTTCCAGATGGCCTTCCTCAGAGTCCCACAGGGTGCGAGGCTCACATACCGTACACTGGTATATATTATGGGATATTTCCAAAAGCATAAAGGACTCTGTGCATATACCATGAGGCTAAGATTAAAATAAGAATCTGAAGTAAGAGAGTTTTTAAAAAAAAGTTTTGATGACTTAGGGAGGAAGATTAACCATAAGGCTGGCAACTTAGGGCCTTTGTTGACCTTTGCCAATGAGATTGAAATGATGGAGTAGGAACAGAGGCACTAGTGACTGGATTTGAGAAAAGAACTAAAGCAAGGAATTGAAAGTCTGGTGGAAATGTTTTTTGGAAGCAGCTTGATAGAGGAGGCACAGGGAAGGTTGCCACCTGGTGTGAATTCAAGGTACTGAGAGAAAAAATAAAACCAAAAAAGCCTCATGTGAACTTTGGATTATTGGGAGAGGGAAAAAAGCAGCCAGATAAATTAGTTTAGGCTGAACCTTACTTTGGTTTGCTCTCTTAGTCTCCAAACTCCTTCAACACTTCCAGCTTCGCAAATGTCGCTCTCTCCTGCCTCAGAACACCTAGTGCTGCCCAGATGCACTGGCTGAGCTCTCAGGGCCTCTAACTCCTAGCAGCAGCCAGGACCCATCTGCAGGCACGACTCACAGGCCTCCATGAGGTCATCTGCCCATCAAGTCTGTTCCTGGTGCTTATCCTTCATTTTGGTTGGGGAGGCATGATCTATGCTGGAATCAAGTCAGAAACTCCCTCCGCCTGCACCTCAGCCATTGACTTCCCCAATAAAAAATCATACTTTCACCTGCTTTATGTTCCTCTGGGCATATTCCTCTTCTTAGAGTTGGACCTCAGGCAAGTTAATTTCTGTGCTTCAGTGTCCTCAGGTAGCCAAGACCCTTGTGATTTCAATGCCCCTGTTATTTTGGCAACTAGAATGAAATGATTTAATTCTTTTCTTTCTTTTGAAATTTATGTTTATTTATTGTATTAAATTTATTGGGGTAACATTGGTTAATAGAATCATGTAGGTTTCAAATGTATATTTCTATGATACATGATCTTTACATTGCATCGTGTGCCCACAACCCTTTGTCAATACATTTGGCTTTTATTTTTTTTCCCCTCTACTACCCTCCACCTCCTTTTGTCTGGTAACCACCGTAGTGCTGTCTGTGTCTATCAGTTTCAGTTTTATATCTCACATATGAATTAAATCATATTGTTCTTATGTTTCTCTGACTGACATTTTTTCTTTTTTTAAAATATATTTTATTGATTTTTTACAGAGAGGAAGGGAGAGGGATAGAGAGTTAGAAACACCGATGAGAGAAACATTGATCAGCTGCCTCCTGCACACCTCCCACTGGGGATGTGCCCGCAACCAAGGTACATGCCCTAGACCGGAATCCAACCTGGGACCTAACAGTCCACAGGCTGACGCTCTATCCACTGAGCCAAACCGGTTAGGGCCATTTTTTATTTTTTAATGTATTTTTATTGATTTCAGAGAGGTAGGGAGAGGAAGAGAAAGAGATAGAAACATTAATGATGAGAGAGAATCATTGATCGGCTGTCTCTTACACACCTCACTCTAAGGATCGAGCCTGCAACCTGGGCACGTGCCCTGACTGAGAATTGAATCGTGACCTCCTGGTTCATAGGTCAACACTTAACCACTGAGCCATGCTGAACAGGCCTGACTGACATTTTTTGCATAGGATAATATTCTCAAGGTCAATTCATGTTATCACAAATGGCAGTATTTCATTTTTTCTTACGGCTGAGCAGTATCCATAGTATGTATGCACCACATCTTTATCCAGTCCTCTATTAAAGGACACTTGAGTTGTCTGCAATTCTTGGCCACCGTGAATAATGCTTCAATGAACACAGGGGTATATATATCTTTGTGAATAAATGTTTTTGAGCTTGGGGGTAGATACCCAGAAGAGGGACTGTTGGATTCTATGATAACTCTCTTCTTAATTTTTTGAGAATCATCCAGACTGTTTTCCATAGTGGCTGTTTACATTCCCACCAGCAGTGAATGAGCATTCCTTTTTCTTCAGAGCCTCTCTAACACTTGTTATTACCTGTCTTGTTGATAATAGCCGTTCCAACAGCTGTGATGTGGTATCACATTGTAGTTTTTCTTTGCATTTCTCTAGTAGCTAGTGAAGTTTAACATGTTTTCGTATTCTGTTGACTATGTCTTCTTGGGAGAGCTGCTTGTTTAGGTCCTCTGCCCATTTCTTAATCGGATTGTTTGTTTGCTTGGTGTTGTCTGAGTTCTTTATGTATTTTGGATATTAGCCCCTTGTTGGAGCTGTTGTTTGCAAATATCATCTCCCATTCAGTTGGTTGCCTTTTTGTTTTGTTGCAGTTTCTTTTGCTGCACAGAGCTTTTTAGTTTGATATAGTTCATGTCATTTATTTTTTCCTCTTCTTTCCTTTGTGGTCAAATTCATAAAATGTTCTCTACAACCAAGGTCCCTACATTTAGGAACTATGTTTTGTTCTATGCATTTTATTGTTTGAGATCTTATATTTAGGTTCTTGATCCACTTTGTATTAATTTTTGTACCTGGGGACAAATGTAATCTAGTTTTATTCTTTTGCATCTGGCTTTCCAACTTTCCCAGTGCCATTTATTGAAGAGGCTTTCTTTTCTCCTTATGGTGTTTTGGCCTCCTTTGTCAAAAATTATTTGCCCATATACATGTGGTTTTATTTCTGGGCTCTCAATTGTGTTGCATTGGTCTGTGTGTTTGTTTTTCTGCTAATGTTGTGCTGTATGGATTATGATAGCTCTGTAGTATAATTTGAATCCAGGTAGTGTGATACCTCTGGCTTCATTCTTTTTTTCAGGATTGCTCTGGGTATTAGGGGGGCTTTGTGGTTCTATACAAAGCTGATGTTTTTGTTTCTATTTGTTTAAAAAAATGACTTTGGATTTTGACAAGGCTCACATTAAATGTATATATTATTTTGGGGAAAAAACACCAAGATGGCGGCATCGGTAAACACCGGAGTTTGCTGCCTCGAACAACCACTTCAAAAATACAACTAAAAGACGGAACAGACATCATCCAGAACTACAGGAAGGCTGGCTGAGTGGAAATTCTACAACTAGAAGGAAAGAGAAAAGCATACCGAGACTCAGAGGAGGCGCAGTACGGAAGTAAAATACTAAGGTGCGGAGGTGCATGCGGAGCAGGATGGCGGATGAGGGCGCTGTTGTCGATTTCAATCGGGAGGGACTCTCAGGCTCTGAGCTCCAGTTCCGGGAGAGTCTCTAAGGACCCAGACTCATATGGGAGAAGCTGGACTGTCTGGCATCCGTCGGAACCCGAGGGTAGCTTTCTCTCCGAGGGGCTTGCAGCGATTACCGGGACACTGAGAAGCAGAGCCTCTGAGGGCAAGACTGAGAGCAGCCATAACTGCTAGCCCCGCCCTGTTGATCCCGTGGGACCCACACCGCCCAAGCCCTGCTGGGAGGCTTTTGCTGGATAGCCTAAGGCAGAGGCTAGATTAGCACCTCCCTAGAGATCCAGGAGCCAGGAAACCCAGAGGTCAGAGTGGGACCATCCAGTTTGCAGCTCCGTGGAACCATAAAGGACACACTCAGGGGGCAGACTCAGTGAGCACCAAAGCCCCA
>NW_005363687.1:17567-23199 GCF_000412655.1 Myotis brandtii
CCCCTTGTTGGAGCTGTTGTTTGCAAATAGCATCTCCCATTCAGTTGGTTGCCTTTTTGTTTTGTTGTCAGTTTCTTTTGCTGCACAGAGCTTTTTAGTTTGATATAGTTCATGTCATTTATTTTTTCCTTTTCTTTCCTTTGCGGTCAAATTCATAAAATGTTCTCTACAACCAAGGTCCCTATGTTTAGGACCTATGTTTTCTTGTATGCAATTAATTGTTTGAGATCTTATATTTAGGTTCTTGATCTACTTTGTATTAATTTTTGTACCTAGGGAAAAACTGTAATCTAGTTTTATTCTTTTGCATCTGGCTTTCCAACTTTCCCAGTGCCATTTATTGAAGAGGCTTTCTTTACTCTTTATGGTGTTTTGGGCTCCTGTGTCAAAAATTATTTGCCCATATACATGTGGTTTTATTTCTGGGCTCTCAATTCTGTTGTATTGGTCTGTGTGTTTGTTTTTCTGCTAATGTCATACTGTTTTGATTATTATATCTCTGTAGTATAATTTGAAGCAGGTAGTGTGATACCTCTGGTTTCGTTCTTTTCACTCAGGAATGCTCTGGTTATTAGGGAGTCTTCGTGGTTCCATACAAAACTTATGTGTTTGGTTCTGTTTGTTTAAAAAAATGACTTTGGATTTTTATAGGACTCACATTAAATCTACATATTATTTTGGGTAATATGGCCATTTTGGCTATATTGATTCTTCCTATTCAGGAATACGGAATATCTTTTCATTTTATTGTGTCTTTTTCAATGTCTTTTAATCATGCTTTGTAGTTTTCAGTACATAGGTCTTTCACATCCTTTGTTCAGTTTATTCCAAGGTATTTTATTTTTATGGTTGAAATTGCAAAAGGACTTTTTTTTTCATTTTCTTTTTTTTTTAGGTTTTATTGTTAGTATATAGGAAAGCAGTGGAATTTTTGCATTGATTTTATATCCTGCAACTTTCATATTTACACCATTGTGTATGATATAGGCTGGAAGTTTGTCATATATGGTCTTTATGATGTTGAGGTACTTTCCTTCTATACCCCTTTTATTGAGTATTTTATTTATTTATTTATTTATTTATTTTTATATTTTAAATTTCTTTATTAATTAAGGTATTACATATGTGTCCTTATCCCCCATTACCCTCCCATAACCCCCACTCATGCCTTCACCCCCCTGTAGTCTGTGTCCATTGGTTAGGCTTATATGCATGCATACAAGTCCTTTGGTTGATCTCTCCCTCTTATCTCCACCCTCATTTATTGAGTATTTTAGTCATAACTGGATGTTGTATTTTATCAAATGCTTTTTCTGCATCTATTGATAAAATCATATGACTTTCTATCCTCTATTTTGTTACTGTGGTGTGTTACCCTGATTGGTTGTATATGCTGAGCTATCCTTGTGCCCTTAGAACGGACCCCACTTAATCATGATGTATTATTTTTAAAAAATGTATTATTGCATTCCATTCCCTAGTATTTTTTTTTTTTTAGGAATTTTGCATCTTCAATTTTCAGGGATATTGGTCTGTAGTTTTCTTTTTCTGTGTTATTCTTGGCAGGTTTTGGTATGAGGTTTAGGTTGGCCTTATAAAATGTGTTAGAAAGTATTGCCTCTTCTTCAATTTTTTGGAAGATTTTCAGAAGAATAGGCATTAAATATCTGAATATTTGGTAGCATTTACTAGTGAAGCCATCTGGTGCTGTACTTTTATTTTTTGCATGGTTTTTGATGGTCGTTTCGATTTCCTCACTGTTTACCAGTCTATTTAGAGTTTCCAATTCTTCATGTTCACTTTAGGAAGGTTATATATTCCTAGGAACATATGCATCTATTCTTGATTATGTGGCAGATAGTCTTCCATAGTATTCTAGTGTGATCCTTTGTATATCTGTGATGTCTGTGGTAACTTCCTCTCTTTCATTTCTGATTTTGTTTATTTGAGTCTTTTCTCTTTTTTCCTTAGTGAGTGTAGCCAGGGGTTTGTCAACTTGATTGATCATCTCAAAGAACCAGCACTTTGTATTAATTTTTTGTGTAGTCCTTTTGCTCTTTATTTTATTCAATTCTGCTCTAATTTTTATTATTTCCTTTCTTCAACTGATTTTGGGTTGAATTTTTGTCTGGAAGATCTCTCCAGTGATGTCAGTGGGATATTAAAATCCCCTACTATGACTGTATTAATGTTAATCTCTCCCTTAAAGTCCTCCAAGAATTGTTTTTTTTCAATGTATTTTGGTGCTTCTATATTGGTTGGATATATGTGTACCAGGTTTATATTCTCTTATTGGAATGATCCCTTTAGTAGTATGTAGCGACCTTCTTTGGTTCTTGTTATAATCTTTCTTTTGGAATGTATTTTGTCAGATATAAGTATTGCTACCCCGCTATTTTTTCATTTCCATGTGCTTGGAGAATTTTTTCCATCCCTTCACTTTCATCCTGTGTGAGTCTTTTGTTCTGAGGTGGGTATCTTGTAGACAGACATATATATGGCTCATGTTTTCTTATCCATGCAGATGTCTGTGTCTTCTGTTGGAGTATGTATTCTATTTACATATAAGGTCATTATTGATAAGTACTTATTTCCTGCCATTTTTCTTTATGCCTATGTTCTTTTCTCTCAATTTCTTGTTCTTCTTAAACCATTCCCTTTAACATTTTCCCCATTGCCACGTGTTTTGGGCACTCTGCAAAGTTGCCCTTGATCAGCAGTTCCTGCATTGAGCGTCTGCCCCCTGATGGTCAGTGTCTGGTCGGCCAGTTGCTTAGGCTTTTATTTATATAGATAGGTACTTACTTATTGTATTTATTGCCATTTTTAGTCTTTATGCCTATATTCCCTTCCCTCTCTTTCTTTTTCCAACAGTCTCTTCAGCATTTCTTGCAATGCCTGTTGGGTGGCAATAAAGTCCTTTAGCTTTTTGTGTGTTTTTTTGTGTGTGTGTCTGGGAAGCTTTTTATTTCACCTTCAATTGTGAATGATAGCTTTACTGGATAGAGTAGTCTTGGATTCAGATCCTTCCTTTTCATGACTTCGAATACTTCATGCCATTCACTTCTGGCTTATAGTGTTTCTGTTGAGAAATAAGCTGACAGCTTTATGGGAGCTCACTTGTAGGTAACTGACTGTCTTTCTTTTTCTGTCCTTATGATTCTATCTTTGTCTTTAAAGTTTGCCATTTTAATTATGTTGTATCTTGATGTGGGTCTCTTTGTCTTCATGTTTATTGGTACTTTCTGAACTTGTATGACATTTTTATTCTCCAGGTTAGGAAGTCCCCTTTCATTATTTCTTCAAACAGGTTCTTTCTTCCTCTGGTACCCCAATTTTTGGGTATTGTTACGTTTCATGTTGTTCCAAAGTTCCCTTACACTATCCTTGTGTTTTTTTTAAAATTCTTTTTTGTTGTTACTCTGATTGAGTGTTTTTCCTACATTGTCTTTTAAATCACTGATTCTATCCTCTGCTTCATCCAGCCTACTTTAAAATTTTTTTCAGTGTATTCCTGATGTCAGCTATGGTAATCTTCATTTCTGATTGGTTCTTATTCCTGTTTTCTGTGTCATTTTTCATGTGAATGTAGTTTCCACTAAATATTTTGTAGTTGCCATTAAGGTCCTTATAGTTCTCACTAAGTTCCTTTTAGCATCCTTATAACTATTACTTTGAACTCTATGTCTGATAAATGACTTGCCTCCATTTCATTTTGATCTTTTTCTGGAGATTCCCTCTTTTCTTTAATTTGGGATTTGTTTCTTTGCCTCCCCATTTTAATTGTCTCTTTGTATTTGTTTCTATTATTAGAAGGAACTGCTATGACTCCAAGTCTTTGTGGGATGGCCTTATGTAGTAAGTGTCCTGTGGGACCCAGTGGTGCAGTCTCTTTGATCTCCTGAGCTGGGTGCTCTAGGAATGTTTCTTGTGTGGGTTATTTGAGCTGTCCTGATATAATTGGGTCTTTGTTGTTGTTGTTATTAATCCTCACGTGAGAATATTTTTTGCATTAATTTTTAGAAAGAGTGGGAGGGAGGGAGAGAGAGAAACATTGATGCAAGAGAAACACAATTGATTGGTTGCCTCTCCACATGCCCCAGCAGGGGCTGGGGATCAAACCAGTAACACGGTACATGCCCTTGACTGGGAATCAGGCCAGTGACCCTTTGGTTCATGGGCCAACACTCTAACCACTGAGCAAAACCTGGACAGGGCTGTAATTGGGTCTTGATTGTTGTTCTTCCTTTTATTGGTGAGATCTTCCCTTGGATTGGCTGACTGTGAGGCTTAACCCTGACCACATTGTGCAGGCTGTTTACTGATAGAACTAAACCAAACAAGAAACCAAACAACTGGGGGGAGGAGGGGAGTTGGGGAGAGATCAATGGGGGAAAAAGGAGACATATGACATATGTAACACGGTATGTAATACTTTAAACAATAAAGAATTTTTTTTTAAAAAAGTAAGAAACAAACAAACAAAAAGTTTTAAAAAAAGAAACCAAGCAAAGATATGCAAAAAAACCAAACAACAAGAGCAAAATCAATCACAAAGAAGAGAGAATTAGGAAAGAGAACAAGAATAAAATACAATTAAATTTTTAAAAAAACAAGAATAAGTAAGTGGAAGAAAAATAATATGAATGGAAATAAGGGAGAGAAAAATAAGAATAAAGTATACAAAATGGAAAATGGTATTAAAAAGGAAAAGAATTATGAAAGGGAAAAAAAAGAAGTGAAAGAAGAAAAAGAAAAAATAAAGTAAGCAACTAAAAGAGAAAAATAAGAGAAATGAAAGAAAAAATAATAACAAAACAATAAAAAAACATAATGAGAAAAAAAGTGGAGTTTGACATGGCAGAGTTTAGTGCCTCCTTGGATCTCCCTTTGCATTCTGCTCTTATGTTGTCTAAGACTGATAGTTTTGTATGCCAGTTCCTGGTGCTAGCCAATGTCAGAAGCTGTCCACATGGGACTCTTGGCAACTTATTCAAAGCTTCAAATGATGCACAGTTTGTGCTGCCTCCATTGTGCTTGCCTGCACATGGGAAGGACTACACCGTGCTCCAAGGATGGCTATTTAGCACCACAGAGCCCAGAGGAAGGCCAGCAAATATCCCAGGGCACCTTGGGATCCACCTCTGCCCTCTTCCTCCCACCTCTGCCCGCCCCGCCTGCCAGGCAGCTGTCAAACTTAGTCACTGAAAAGGCTGTTTCTGAAAGGGCTTTTGGCAGAATCAGGATGATGGGACCACTGGATCTCCTGTGAGAGGGAGGAGTCATTAAGACTCCAGGGTAGATCGTGGTTGTGTTCCCCCCTCCCAGAGCCACATGCTTGAGTCTGTACTAGAATATTTCCCTGACCTTGGCAGGGCAGAGGCCCTCTTAGGCAGGGCAGTGGGGTCTGCTAGAAGGTGGGAGTTTCTATCAGCTCTCTTGTGAGGGGGAAGGGACAGTCAGGGTCCTGGGAAAGTGGGGTAAGTGGCCCTGCCACAAAGCCAGTCACTAATGCTCCCTGAGACTGCCCAGGCATGGCCTCTGCTGCTGCCTCCTCAGCCAGGGTCAAGATACAGGGTGGGGTTGAAGCATAGTAATGATCCCTCCTTTGGGAAAACTGCTGTTTTGAAGT
>NW_005363687.1:23355-23995 GCF_000412655.1 Myotis brandtii
TGTACTCAAGGTTACAAGTTGTCTGTATAGATATGACAGGTGTTTGTTAGATATGATATATACTCAAGGTTACAAGATGTTTGCAAAAATAACTTTCACAAAGACCTAGAAGGATATAAAAAGGGAATGCTCCTTACTTTGTTTGTTCAGAATTTGACAGAGGTATTCTGTTCTGAACCTGGGTGCAATAAAGATGACTCCTAACTAATTGGCTCATTAAGGCATCTTGTCTAGCTCACTGATTGACGAAACAACATTTGGAGGCCCCAGCGAGATAAGAGACAGGTGTCTACCCGCACCTAGTCTCGGATGCCTGGGACGGACAGCCTCCCCGGCCTGGCTGCCAGGCCCTGAGTATCTCTAGGGGGAGGTACCACCTTACGAAGCTTTCCAGGGCCCCAGAGACGCTTCTCAGTGGTCTTGACAGCCAGATGGAGGACACCTGAGCTTCGGCCCAATAAATTAAAGGATTTAAGCATTTGGCTTACTAATTAAAAGGTTGAAACTACAAAAAATTTATAAAAGAGTAAAAAAGAAAACATTCCCTTTGAGTTGGAGGGCTTCCAGTGTCTTGAACTCTCCCAGAGAAGCTAAAAAATTTAACCCCTTAAGTTAAGGGGTGGGCCAAGACACCCGGTTG
>NW_005363687.1:24014-30046 GCF_000412655.1 Myotis brandtii
GCCCTGTTCTTACTTATAGAGAAACCTGTGGGAAAGGTCAAGGTCTCTGCCAGGAAAGAGGTCAGGGGGGAAGGCAAGGGCCTGATACGCAAGTTGCCACCGGAGCGCTTTGCTATTTGCAAACTTGTCTCTCCCTGCAGCCACGGCTGTGTTTGGCTCACCACTAGAAACCAAGCAGTGGTGAGAGACAGGGATGGCAAGGCACTATAACTGGTAAACAGGGTTAACAGGACAGGGTAAACGGAAGGCACTCTCCATGGACCGGAGAGCCTTCAGGACTTTCAGACTCTCCTAGAGAGGAAGAGTCTGACTGAGGGACTGGCTGAAACCCCACTGGGCTGGGAGGACCTGAGGCCGCATGTTGAACTTGTAAACTACAGTTTGCTGGGCAGATGTGTAAAGGTTAGCCGCCTGTGTGCAGCAAACTATTTTCTCCCGTGCCAGAATGCATTTTAGGGAAATTGGACAGCCTGTGTTTGTGGCTAGAAAGAAGAACCGGCTGCCACGCACAACCCTGACAGTGGCTGCAGAAAACTGTATAATGGGCTTAGATAATCCTGCATCTTCATGGACATGACTCCAGAGAGACAAGGACAATTTTGCTTTGTGTGGGAAGGTCAAAAATGGACTTTAGTCACCTCCCTGAAATGTTTGTATAGCCCTACCATGTGTCATGTTTGGTAGCAGAAAATTTGGCTGCCAAAAGTGGCCACAGTGCCAATATTGTACTTCATTAGGTCAATATGTTATATTAACCTTTGATTCTCTTACAGATCTGAATACAGCTGCCAGAAATTACTATAGACCTGTGCTAGTCTACAGACCTTAGTAGTCTTTGAGAGTAACTGGCTGGTGTCCAGTTTCCCACAATAAGTGTCATTGTTATGGCCCTATGTTATCTGTCCTGGAAGAGGGTTATGTAGGGTTGAATCCCAAAAGAAGTAAAGGGTACCTAACTGGTAAAAGAGCAGGTGCCCAAATGGGCAAGGAAAATCAAAAGATCTTAAAGCAGGTCAGTATATTTCCTCCTTATATAATTCCTCCAAAATTTGGCAACACTTAATAAATAAATCATGGCAATACATTTCTTTGCATAAATTCAATAAGACCAGTTTTCAATAGTGGTTTTATTGACCAGAAACTTTGACTGGAGTATCATGTTTTAAAGAGCCCTGTCTGAACTCTGAAGACTTGAAGCCAATAAGAGCGCTATGGAAAAGGCCTGGTATCCTGCTTGGTAACCCTGAAAATGTATGGCACTGGAACGTCAGGCCCATACCCTACTATCACTGGTGGTTGGTCAGACTAGAAGGGGGGCAATAAGGGCGTCTCTACATCCCTGGACCCCCACACACTCTGGACCACAAAGAGTAGGAGGGCTACTGAGATGGGCCTTAAAGCCTAGGGCATGGGCCCGGGTAGAGCCACTGCAGGTGAGGAATTCACCTAACTCAGCAGATACTGCAGGCAGCCTGATGGCAGCTAGATGGCTTGGCTTCCAGGCCCTATGGGGCACATTAAGATTCAATCATGAAATTCCAGCAAAAGTGGTTAATTACCATTCTTATTATGTTTATGCAAACAATCAGGCCCAATTAAATACAATAGATGAATTAGTCTTGATTTAGCTCTTTTAATAAACAGAAGGGTGATTTTAAGGAGAAAAATTCCATTTCAATAGAAGTTATTAGAACTGAAATATTTTCTTTCCCTTTCACCAGACCATTTGTTATAACTCTTACTATTCTAATTGCTCAATAATACTACATTTTATAATACAGTTTGTCTCTGCCAGGTCACAAGCCCACCTCCTTCTGTGCCCAGACTTCATTGTCCCTCTGACAGACAGCAAGGACCCCTTGGCTCTGAAAAGAAAACTCCACCCCTCTTCAGCATGGAAGTAGCCAGAGGAGCCCCACCGATGTCCATTTTCCCTAAAAGAATTCAAAGCCAGGTTCCTTGAGGTAATATATTAGGCAGTGAGGCAGACATGAGCAGAGCAAGGATGATGGGCCAACTGGCACTACCAGATGTAACTAAGTCTTTCCACCTCTATGTATATAAGATAAGGGGCGTAGACAGAACCATCGGGTCTCAGACACTCACCCGGGGGACATTAGCACAGAAGGCCAAATTAATAACCCTTATTCAGGCTCTCCTGAGGCAAAAAACAAATCAGTAACAATTTATACTGATAGCAGGTATGCGTTTGCAATGGCTCGCATACACAGTGCTATTTACAAGGAGCAGGGACTTTTTAACTTCAGCCGAGAAGGACATCAAAAATAAGAAAGAAAAAAATTCTGGCACTACTAGAAGCCATCTAGCCACCCAAGATAGTGGCATTGATCCACTGTAAGGGGCACCAGAAAGGGGACTCCTCAGAAGCAAGAGGGAACCGAGCTGGGGACAAAGTGGCCTGGGAGGCTGCCCTAAAAACCAGTGGGGCCTCTACATATTCTAGTGACTTTTCCAGAACCTGACCTACCCGACTAAGACAGAAACAGCCACTCCAGGAAATAGTCCCCAGATTTAGAAAAAATTAATAAAAGCTGAAATCCATAACCAATCTTTACTCAAGTCCTTATAGCTTTACAGTCCACCCAAAGAGCCGTCCAGAAGCATGTCTGAGATGCTCTGCCTGTACCAACTTCTGATCCAGTTCATCCCTTCCACCCTGGTGATTCTGTTTGGGTAGAGAAATTTACCACTCAAGAACTGACTCCTACCTGGAAGGGACCACACTCCGTCATCCTGTCCACCCCTATGGCAGTCAAGGTCAACGGGTCCCACTGTGCTTCATCACACCTGGCTCAAGGCAGCACAGGCAGAATGGAGAATCCAGGACTCGTCAGATCCTCTAAAAATAAAACTTTCACATGCACCGTGTTATTAATTCTCTTTATAAGACTTGGTAAAGGAAACCTCAAAGCTGACTGGGTTAACCATGTTAACAACCCTCTCCCCAACAATGACCCAAAAGAGTCAATGATTTGACTCATTTACATAAAACCAGTGGGGAATGAACCATAGTAATGATTCCTCCTTTGGGAAAACTGCTGTTTGAAACTGCTGTTTTGAAGTTCTCTGCTATTTCTTGCTAGTCCCTTGTTCCATAAGTCAACTCTGTTATTTTTAGATTGTCTCTTATTCTGTAAAAATAACTTTGTTTTTTAGCTTGAATAATAGAAAAGATAAACTTAACTGTCTGACCTTGAAAACTAGCCATCTAACATAAGGGGCTGATACTGATAATATTCCCATGCCAGGTGCCTATATAGATATGTACTCAAGGTTACAAGTTGTCTGTATAGATATGACAGGTGTTTGTTAGATATGATATATACTCAAGGTTACAAGATGTTTGCAAAAATAACTTGAAAAAAGACCTAGAAGGATATAAAAAGGGAATGCTCCTTACTTTGTTTGTTCAGAATTTGACAGAGGTATTCTGCTCTGAACCTGCGTGCAATAAAGATGACTCCTAACTAATTGGCTCATTAAGGCGTCTTGTCTAGCTCACCAATTGATGATACAACAGGGGGAGCAGGATTCTAGAAGGTGGGGCGAGTTGTATCTAGAGCAGTGATGGCGAACCTATGACACGCATGTCAGAGGTGACACGTGAACTCATTTTTTTGGTTGATTTTTCTTTGTTAAATGGCATTTAAATATATAAAATAAATATCAAAAATATAAATCTTTGTTTTACTATGGTTGCAAATATCAAAATTTCTATATGTGACACGGCACCAGAGTTAAGTTAGGGTTTTTCAAAATGCTGACATGCCGAGCTCAAAAGGTTCGCCATCACTGATCTACAGTGTGGGGTAATTGCCTTTCCCCAGGCTGCTGCTGTGGGGAGGGGCTTTCATTTCTCAGGAAAAATGGCTGCTACGATATGGGTGGGGGTGAGATAACCAAGCACAGGTGTCCTGGCAGCCACTCAAGGCAATTTCCCGACCTGATAAGCTTTACATTGTTTACCAAACTTTAGTTTTGATCTGCCTGTATGCATTGCTAAAGGGCAAATGTGTTTTGAGAGTAAATAAAAAGCAAAAGGGACCCAGTCTCGGTGTGTCTCTTCAAGAAAGAGGCTCCCCCTGGCCCCCAATGCCTTCTAAATTCGTATTTCCTGTATAGTATTTTCATTTGTGTGTCAGCCCCTCCTTTAGATCCTGAACCCCACCGCAAAGGTCATGGCAAGGTGACTCCAGTCCACACCATCCTCCCTCTGCTGGAGCCCAGGGTGAGACACTGCAAATGAAAATCCTGTGCTCTGATCCTTCCAAAAGAAGTGGTTTTGTCTCTAGCAGGCCCCATCTCTTCCTGGTGAATATAAGCCTCACCACTTTTCACCACTAGATGCTACATGGCAGCTGTTCCCAGCTCTGGTGCTTTGGACTGGGGAGCCCAACCTGGGTGCAGGCCTCACTCCTCTCAGGAGGAGACCCCCACAGCCAAGATATCACTCCACACCATTGGCCTGACACCTGTGGGAACTGGGCCATCCCTCTCATGACCCTGTCCTTTCTACCAGTCTTGAGGTGGTTTGTGCCTTTCCTTAAGAGTCTCCTCTTCAGCTAGTCTTCAGTTGGTAATTCAGGGTAATGTCCCCCAATTTATTTTTATTTCCCAATTGGTTTTGGGAGGAGGTACAAGAAAAATACACTTACCCTGCCACCATCTTGAAACTCCTGGCTTTTCCCCCACTTTATACCTATGGTTCTCTCTATCTATTTCTTTTTCTTCTTAAAGCAGACCTTTTAACGTTTCTTGCAATGTTGGTTTGGTGGTAAAAACTGCTTTTTCTTTCTTTGGTCTGGGAAGCTCTTTATTTTACCTTCAATTTTATTTATTTATTTACTCATTTATTTTTATACTTACCCAAGGATATTTTTCCATTGATTTTTTAGAGAGAGTGGAAGAGAGAGGAAAAGACAGAGAGAAAATATTGATGTGAGAGAAACACATTGATTTGTTGCCTCTGGCACATGCCCTGGCCAGGGCCCAGGCTGGGCAGGAGCCTGCAACCAAGGTACATGCCCTTGATTGGAATCGAAACCTAGACTCTTCGGTCTGCAGGCTGACACTCTAACCACTGATCAAAACCGGCTAGAGCCCACCTTCAATTTTAAATGATAGCCTTGCTGGATAGAGTAGTCTTGGTTTCAGATTCTTGCTTTTTTTCACTTTAAATACTTGATGCCATTCACTTCTGGGCTGAAGTGTTTTTGTAGAAGGATCAGCTGACAGCCTTATGGGAAATCCCTTGTAGGTAACCAACTGTCTCCATCTTGCTGCCTTTAAGATTCTCTCTTTGGCTTTACCTTTGCCATTGTAATTATGATGTGGCAGGGTTTCTTTTGGTTCATCTTGATTGGGACTCTATGGGCTTCCTAAATTTCTAAATTTGTTTTTTTCACCAGGTTAGGGAAGTTTTCTGTTACTATTTTTTCAAACAGGTTCTCTATCCCTTGCTTGCTTGCTTGCTTTCTTACTTCTATGATGTGGATGTTGTTACCTTTCATGTTATCCCAGAGTTCCCTTAAGCTATCCTCATGCTTTTTAATTCTTCTTTCTTTTTGCTGCTCTTATGGGGTATTTCTTTCCACCTTATCTTCCAAATCACTGATTTGATCCTCTGCTTTATCTAACCTACTTTTCATTCCTTCCAGTGTATTCTTGATATCATTCTTCATTTCTGTTTCCCCACCTCCACTGCTCCCCCCTCCTAAGTTCTATGGTCTTTTTTTTCATGCTGCTGTAGTTCTTATTAAGTTCCTGAGCATCCTTATAACCATTCCTTTGAACTCTATATCTGATAAATTGCTTGCATACATTTCATTTAGCTATTTTTTTCTGGAGACTCCTCCTTTCCTTTCATTTGGATTCTGTTTCCTTGTCTCCTCATTTTGGCTGTCTCTTTGTGTTTGTTTCCTTGTATGAGGGTGGACAAAAGGGGCTACATGCTAACTGACAAGCTCAGGGAAGGCCTGCAAAATCAGAGACCTAGAGTAACCACAAAGGAT
>NW_005363687.1:32511-35905 GCF_000412655.1 Myotis brandtii
CCAGCTCTGTGCAGCTCCCTGGAGCCCTTGCACTTCCAGGCCAAGAAAGAGGAGTGAAAATCAGCTTTGCACAGCACTCAGGTTTCTCCATGCGTCTGTCTCAGCAGGTCAGGGCTGAAATTCTCAGCTACGTTCAGCTCCTAACCCAGCTGGACAGGCCGACATTTTGGTTCTCCTGCACCATCTTACCAGCAGTATGGGCCAAAAAGTCCCGGTCCTGAGCTAGTTCCCTGTGCCTCGGCACCCAACAGGATGGGGCAGGCCTAGGAGCTCAACAGGTTGGGGAAGGGGTGCCAACTCTGTGCGTGAGGTGGGAGAGACCATTCCTCACCACCAGCCCACAGAGTTTAATCACGGACAGGGTCTTTCCTTAAAGCCTTTCCAGAGAACAGAGGGCCCCTCAGAGTCACTGCTGGGTGTGAAACCCAAGTATGGCCGAGTCCAGAGCAAACTCCAGGCTGGTGCTGCAGCAATGGGAGCGCTCCTTCCCTAGGATGGTCGGTCGGAGTCTCCCAGGTGGACAGGATCCCCACTGATTCCCACCACCTGCTGTACATGGGCTCCACTCCTGTCTCTGTTGCTCTGGGTTGGGGATCCCTGCATGGGGATGAGACCCCACATTCCTAGGGGGAGGGAGTTTTGCAGCTGTGCTGTCCCTCTGGCTTCTCAGCTGTCCCCGCATGAGGGGGATCTCCCTTTCCGCTTCTCCAGCCCTCTTACCAGTCTCTACCTGGCTTTTCCTGTGCTCCTTGGTTCTACTATTTCAGCTCAGCTGTAGTTTAGTTTGTTTTTCAAGTGGATTGCTCTGTAATTTAGCTGTAAATCCGGTCTGACTCTGGAAGCAAGCGACACAGCCTCCAGCTACTCTGCAGTTATCCTGGAATCCCAGCTACTCTCATTTGCTTATTTGACAATCCGACGGAAAAGAGGTCAGTGCTTCTGACTCAATAGTCAGGTATTGCATGTTTTAAAGATTCTTGCAGTGCACTGTTTGACAGTTGCTGCCCTATAGCAAGCATGTCAAACTCACGGCCAACATATTACATACCTGGTTTACTTATTTAAATGAGGCGCGTGGCCCGCAGGCCGCGAGTTTGCTATGCTTGCCCTATAGTCTAGCACTGATAAGAAAGGTAATGGGTCTGCTGAGTTGCAGTTTCAGCAATGATGTGGGCAAGCACCTGGGAAACCAAATATCAGGCTGCAGCTCAGCTCTGACAAAAGTGCAGCTACTGAAGTCCATGAGGGGCTGCAGGTATTTCTGAGGCTGCAGCATAGCCTCAGTGCCCAGCAACCTAAGAAACCGGGTGATCTTCCTAGACTTCATCTTTCACACAGGGAGGTTCATGGTCATCTGCATGAAAGCCATTGTCATCGTCATTTAAGATCTGACTCTTCTCACCTGTGTTAGTGTAACTGAGGAAGGCAAAGGTTATCATTGTAACAGGAGTGTTTGGGTTGGGTCATAAATAAAATTAAACTCTGTTTTAATGAGGAATTAGACAAGGGAAACTCTATAGTCTGTGTTACAGTGAGATCCCAGGGCATTGAGATGGAGTACTTAATAGGCTAGGAGGTAGCACTAATAGAAGCTAAGTTGCAAACAGAAAACATATAGGGCTTCTGAAATAAAAGTCACCCTAAATAGGAGTTTGTGTAGCTATCAGGATCAGACTTGTCAGGTAGGCTCTGTGGGGAGTGAGAGCAATGGTTCAGTTCTAGCCTCCATGTTGATGCAGATCTCTGGGAGGCACACGAACATCCTAGGATGGGATGTTAATAATGAAAGAGTTTTATCATTTGGGGCACAAGTGGCTCTACTTTGGGATCCTGCTTCAAAAAAATTGCATTATGGGAAATAAGACCCTTTCCTACCACGAGGAAACTGGCATTAGAGCCTCTACAATACACAAGGAGATGCCATAGCAGCAACAACACCCAGGAGCATTCGGCACCACCAATGGAGTGGCCAAAGGAGAACATTGCGGGCATAGGCAGCTGGTGTGTGGACCTAGGCAAAGGCTTGATGCAAGAGGTGAGGCCACAGGGATCTAGAAGGGAGCAGAGATGACAGCAACAGCAGTAGGGCAGGCAACATCCCCATGGCCACTGGAAGTGAGAGTTTCCTGGGGGATGCCCGCAATAGTGTATCAGCAGCTCAGGGGTCCAAACTGCTTCCTAGAGCAATACACAGAGGAAACACCAGCTAAGGAAGTGGAGAGATGAAGGCAAGAATGTAAGGACTCCATCCCATAGAAAGCAAGTGAGGAGCTCTCCAACATCTAGACCAGGAAGCTAAGGAGTGACCCCTGCAGGTGGCAGCTCCCCTGCCACTGTCCTCACAGAATGCTGCAGCCTCTGCAACCCCTCTAGCTCCTCCACCCCTGCCCAGAAATGCCAAGAAGCTCCCAGCCCTTTCCCACTATCTGGGTAGTAATGTTGAGGTGATGGACAAAGAGAAGTTGGTACAGCAAGCCCTGCTCTTGAAATATGCAAATGCATATGCTTTTGCAATAGTTGTAGGTTATTATGCAACTTGCTTCCTCATCTGCCCCTCACTCTGCTTCCCTGCCTTTGGTTTTCTCAGGAATTCAGATTGTGGAAATCTGTAAAATCCAGACATTGATGATGCCGCTAAACTCACAAAGCTTAGTGAGGTTCTGATGAAGTCATGCACTGAGAGGTGCTCTGTAAACTCTAAGGTGACATGTGTGTGGTGGCAAGTTTCCTGAACCCAGGTGGGGTGAGTGTGAGTCAACAAGGAAGAAAGTTGTTCAAAAAAGTTCTTAAAAGACCAACACCGGGTGGCTCAGCATAAATAGCCCGTGCGTGTGGGCCAAGGAAGCGCTCATTTGCCTAGAGACCCTGAGCCCTAGAGGACGCAATGGTGAGTACCTGTGCCGGCCTCTCTTTTTGTTTTCTCTGTCTCCAGCGAATGTCCCCCTGCCCATTTGGGGTGCTCTAATGTACTGGTGTTGAGGAAGACAGGCCCTATGTAGCTCTTCTGCTCTGGGAGGTGTGGGTGTGGGTGTGGGTGTGGGTGTGGGCGTGAGCGGGCAGCATAGTGGGGGAAGAAGGACCATTCTTCTGCCCCTAACTCTGCTTCCTTTGCTAAGTGGGAGGTTTGCCTTCTGGGCTGGGGGAGGGTGGGTGAGTGGGATATGACACCCACCCGGACCCCAGATGCCATTGTCAGGAAGCCTCAGGTGGGCATGCAATTTCAACTTCTCGCTTGGCTCTCTCCATCCCTGATTTCTTCAGAAAGGAAGGTGGATGAGGAGAAACAGCCCCGGCATTCCCAGGCCCGGGGTCAAAGTCCATCCTGTTACCAACTGCCTATTGGATATGGATGAACATGCTTTCCTCTTAGCTTCAAATCTTTGTTTTAAAAATA
>NW_005363687.1:36773-44568 GCF_000412655.1 Myotis brandtii
GAGTCCCTCTCACATGTCACTGGACACCCTATTGAACATCTGTTTTTTCTCCACCTAAAACCATCCGTTCCTGACGGAGCTCACCTCACATGCCCTCCTCCACGAGGCCCCTCTCCCAAGTCGTCCCAGGTGGAGGGGCAGCACTCTAGGCATCCCAGGGTCTCTCCAGCTATCTGAGAACTTTTTCTGGGTCCCCCCTGGAACTTTCTTCATGGAGACAGCGTCTAGTCCAGGAATGGGAGGCCACCTGGCAAACATGTAGCCATGTGCCCATGGTGTGTTAGGACAGATGTCACTGAGCATTCTGGCTCTTTACAGACAAGCACTGAAACCACCAGTGCTGGTCCATCCAAGACTATAAGTGACAGGAAATGGGATTGCCCAGCCACCTTGCTGATACAGACAGGGAGACAGAGGTTCAAAGAGGGAACAGTCCTGCCCAAAGGCACTTCATGAGTCCTTCCTGATGTGACAGGTGGCCTCAGTGAGGAGTTCACATCCCAGCCTTGCCAATGGCAGTGAAAGGGAAGTCACTAGAAGGTATAAAACGGGGCATCTAAGAAGAGATAGATGTTGCTGATAACCCATGTCAGAGTTCATCTGGGTAACTCATGTCCTCCCAGGCCAGACTGTATGGCCGCCTTGTCCTAAATTGCTTTCGGAGTCCTGCTGCTCCTGATCCCACAGAAGGGGCAAGGCGGTAGGAAAGTGCCTCTCTGACTCTGGGTGCTGGGCTAAGCACTAACCCGTGTTCTGGAACCAAGAGCACGTCCTTTCTCTTTCTATCCACCCCTCAAGGCCATGCTTCTTCTCCTCTCCGTGGTGGTCCTGCTCACACAACCTCCAAGGCCATGGGGAGCAGAAGTGAAGAGCCTTTCCAAGAAACCTTTGATTGATGACTGCACCCTGGTCAAGTGTAGCCCTGTGGAGAATGGCCTGCCTGGTCGTGATGGACAAAATGGGAAAGACGGCCGCCTTTGCAAGAAGGGGAATCCAGGTAGAGCTGGGACCATGGGCTTGTCCTGGTGGGCATGGGTGGGCACTGGAATTGTAACCAACTCAGCAACTCTGGATGTTCTGCCGTGGAAGCCCTGGAAATGGAAGCCCACCTCCTTGGGAAGAAGTCCCCTAGACATTCAGTCCACCTAAAGCACCTCGTTACCAGATGGCAAATGACAGGCTGCCCTGACCACCTAAAGCTCGCTACCAGTTGGCAAATGACAGGCTGCCCTGAGCCCGGAGGTGTTATTCCCCCTCCCTAGCTGTCAGGATTCCTCCCCTAGGATCTTCTGATTCCTCTCACCCCAGGAATGAGCAAATTGTGGGTAAATGACTGGTATTGGGGGCCCATAGAACTAAGCTGCGGCACTTACAATTGTTCATTGTGGTTGAATGATTTCTGTGCAGTATGTGGAATATTTAAATTCTACTGCATGAGAGGTTGGCAAAGATGAGGCCCCGTGGCCCCACACTCAGGCCTGATCAAAAGGATTTACCTAAATGCACTACAGAGAGGAGGAAAGGGAGCTCATGTTTTATAACTGGACCTTTGTACCTTTTGACCTTCACCCATTTTGCCCACCAACCAGCTCCCATCTTATGCAACCACCAATAATCTGATCTCCGCATTTATGAGTTCAGGTTCTTTGTTTTGTTTCTTAGAATCCAGATATAACTGAGATCATACTGTCTCTGTCTTAATTTGTATGACTTATGGCACTTAGCATAATTTCTTCAAGATCCATTCCTGCTGTGGCAAATGATAGGATTTTTTTATGGTTGAATACTATTCCAGTGTGTGTGTGTGTGTGTGTGTGTGTGTGTGTGTGTGTGTGTGTGACATTTTTATCCATTCATCCATTATTGAACACTATAGCCCATCTCTTGGCTACTGTAAAAAATGTTGCAATGAACATGAGGGTACAGACATCTTTTCAAATTAGTGTTTTATTTCCTTTGGATAAAACCCAGAAGTGGTATTGCTTGATCATACTTTTTTAAAAAATTATCTTTTTAATGTCTTAAGGAAACTGCATAATGGTCCCCATAGTGGCTGCACCAATTTACAATCCGACCAACAGTGCATAGGAGTTCTTCCTCTTCACATCCTCACCAACACTTGAGATCTTTTGTATTTTTCATAGTCACCATTCTAGGAGGAGTGAGATGATATCTCTTGGGTTTGATTTGCATTTCCCTGGTAACTCATGTCAGGGATCATTTCTGATATAAAGTTTGGTCCTAGGAAGGGGAAAGCAAGGAGTCCATGATCCAGGTTAAAAGCTGGCAGATCCCCTGCTGTAAATCCTGGTGCCTCGGGGCAGGGAGGATGCACTGTAATGAAATCAGACAGTTCTTGGCTTCATGTCCCCATAACAGCTCTGGCAGGCCTGTTTCCTCACCTGTGAAACGGGGATGTGCACACCCGTCTCCTGGGTCACCACTGGACTGAGGAGTGTGGAGGTGGAATGTCTACACCTGCGGAACCTGAAGGAATGCAGGGCTGACCTGCAGGTGCTGCTCCTCCTCCTACCAGGGCCAGGTTTATGCCCATTTCTTCTGCTGCTGCAGGTTCACCAGGAGCTAGAGGGCCAATGGGGATGCCTGGACCTGCTGGCCCAGCTGGGCCCAAAGGGGACAATGGCTCTGCTGGAGAACCTGGACCGAAGGGAGACTCGGGGCCACGTGGTGAGCAGTGGGCGTGGACTGCAATGCCTGCCACTAGGCCATGCGAGAGGATGCACATACCCATCCCAGGAAGGAGGGTGCCCTGCGGGTGGTGCTGGGTTCACACAGGGAAGGCTGTAATACTGCTGGGCGGCGTCTGTAGGATGGTGCTGTTCTCTGACCTCTATGACTGCTCTCACCTTCTCACGCTCTCCCCCTTCTGAGAAGACTCCGTGCACTGACTGGCTGGTCCTTTCGCAGGACCTCCGGGACCTCCAGGTGTGCCTGGGCCGGCTGGACCAGAGGGTCCCTCAGGAATGCAGGGGAATGTGGGACCACAAGGCGAACCAGGCCCCAAAGGAGAGCCTGGGCCCAAAGGTAGGAGGTTGGTGTGTGGAGGTCCAGAAGGGAGAGGGAGGAGTGACAGTGGCAACCCATGATGTGACCTAAGGATGCTCAGTGTGCCAGGGAAGCCAGGCCATCACCACTGGCAGGCCCTGCTGTGGCCCCTGCCCCCCAAGCTCCCACATCTGGAGGACCAGACAGTGGGATGCACAGCCCCCCAATTTTCCTCCACGTGGAGCTGTGGAAATGATCAAAGCTGCACACACTCTCAGCAGCCTTTGTCCCAATCTGTTCCTTCCTCAAAAGAAGTGGGTGCCCCAGGCGTGCAGGGCTCTGTAGGGACAAGAGGCCCCCCAGATCCCAAAGGAGAGAAAGGTGCCCCTGGTGAGCGTAGAGCCCCTGGGAGTGCAGGGCCAGCAGGTGATTGATGGGAAAAGCTGGGGTGGGCCTTCGGACCTCCTGTGTCCACCTGAAGCTGCGGATTCCTGTTCCTCCCCCATCATAATGCTGGCTCAGAGCTGCAACACTGGGCCTTGGGCAGTCTGTGCAAGGAGGTGCCTCACTGGGCTTGAGCTCTGTAACTGGGGAGAGTGCGGTGTGAGCAGCAGGGACAGTCCGCATCCTGGGAAGGCCGGGTGCTGGGTGATGGGACTGTACTGTACAGAGAGGGTGCGTGGCTGGTTTTGGGACAGACTGTACGTGGGAGGCTGTATTGCTGGACAATAGCACAGTCCATATGCTGGGAGGGGGAAAATGTGTGCTGAGCTCACCCTCCTCTTCTTGTCTGATCTCAGGGCCTGCAGGACCCCCGGGCCCACAGGGACCTCCAGGCGCCAGGGGCCCCCCAGGACTGAAGGGGGACAGAGGTGCTCCTGGGGAGAGAGGACCCAAGGGAGAGAGTGGGCTTCCAGGTAAGGTCGCCTCCCCTGGCTCTGCGCACCCCACCAGGTGCAGAGGGAGGAGGGCCCTCTAGTTCAGTGGTCAGCCCATTGTGGGGGCAGGAGGCGGGTGTGAAACTGGGAAAGGCTGTCAGGCCGGAGGTAGGAAGGTGAGGCTTTGGATAGACCCTGTGCTCAGGGGAGGACCAGCCTGAGCAGCTTCCCATCTGATCACTGATACAGCTCAGCTCTCTTCCCTGTTCACCGGAGAGCTGTGAGCACCAAATAACCCAGGGATGGGGAGTGCTTCAGGGACATGCAATTCCCCCCTCCTCACCCCCCCAGGGATGTGCCCCAGCCTCTCAGAATTTGCTGTGAAATGCCATCTGGATCAGAGTTAGTGGGGTCCCAGGACCTGCTCAGGGCACAGTGTGCTCACTACAGAGCCTCAGGGACGTGTGGGCAGCAGGGGCCAGCTGTGTCAGCCTATCACTGAGCACCCTTCCCTTGGGACCCAGACTCTGAGCCAATCCCTGGCTGTGAGGGACTGGTCTTCACTGTGCCTCTCTCTCCTGCAGACACCGCTGCTCTGAGGCAGCAGGTGGAGGCCTTGCAGGGAGCCTTCCTTCAGTATAAGAAAGGTGAGTTCTGGACCTGGACTGAACCTGAGCCAGTCACCAAGGGCAGGCCCCAGGCAGGGTCTGTGTTGGGTTTGGAGTTGGCCGGGCCTGAGGCAGGCCTGGTTCTAGGATTGGGGGCTCTAAGGTGGTAGTGGCTTTGGACGATGGGCTGGACCTGGGGCTGGGGCAGGACCTGGGGCTAAGCATAGGGTGAGGCAGAGCAGGGCAGCCACATGGTCCAGGAGCTGGAAGCAGATGCAAGGGACACGGAGCAAAGTGTGGCCCCAACACCAGCTCAGTGGGCTGGCGCCAGCATGGTCAAGGTACCAGGCTCCAGCCTCCTAATATCACAGCCACCTGTGACCTGAGCCAGATCAATGCCCCAAGCCCAGTGCAGGTCAGACCTTCCCTCCTGCTAACCTGTGCTGGTCCCTGGACACCCCACTACCCAGGATGCATTTCTTATCTCTATGGGGCTAGATGTGCAAACCACTCAAGATGTTGCTGCCCAGCTCACAGTAGCAGCGACTCCAGACATTGTCCTGAGAGTTGGGGCTGGGGTGCTGTGCTTGGGTTCAAGGCTGTGAGGGTCTGACCTTGGCATGTGGCCATTGAGAGTCTCACCTGAGACAGGCCCTGGGTCCGGCAGGGGGCAGGCTGCGTCTGGGCTCTGCCCAGTGCTGGGCTCTCCCGCTGCTCCCGGGGTGTTCATGGTGGAGACTCTCCCCTAACCTGGGTGCTGAGGAGTCAGAGGCTTCAGGAGCACAGCCCAGTGCCTGTGCCTGTGGGCATCTCCACCTCAGTCCCTAATTTCCCCCCTCCTCCCCGCTTTCCCCATGTCAGCTTTGAGTTCAAATCTTTCAGCAAATCTCATTGATGCAAAGAGGAGTTTCTGACGGAGGAGAGAACGCAGGGGTGACATGTAAGATTGTCTCCTATGTACCTAAAACCACTAAGTACCCATGTTCCAAGGGTGAGGTTTCAAGCATTTAGTATCTCTCCCTCTCTCCACAAACATGCATGTGTGCTTACTCCCTCACATGCACACTGATGCAAACATAGGAAAATTTGTGATATGCACCTGCCAAATATGTGTGTATTACACACTTGCCATCACTCACCTCACGTCATCTACACCCATAAGCACACACGCATATTCACACACACACAGGTGGACCTCCAGTGCTCCCATGTGCCTTCAGATGGACACATGGCCATGTTCGTGTATGCACACACAGACCCACCCGGGTGCAGGTAGTGAATGGCTGATGAACTCCTGTCCAGGGCTGCTCTGGGTGCCCTCCTGAGCCTGGGTGCCCTCCTTGTGAAAGGGTCACAGTGGGTCAGGGTACAGCCTGGGCTCAGCCCTTGGGGATGGAGCACAGGCCTCTCAGGAGCCCTGAAGGCTTCTATGCACAGACCCAGAAGTCAAAGGGATGGAAAATGAGCCCGGGAGCATGGCCCAGTGGTTGAGCGTTGGCCTATGAACCAGGAGATCATGGGTCAATTCCTGGTCAGGGCATGTGCCTGTGCTATGGGCTTGATCCTCATTCTGGGGTGTGCAGGAGGCAGCCAATCAATGATTCTCTGTCATCATTGATGTTTCTATCTCTCTCTCCCTCTCCCTTCCTCTCTAAAATCAATAAAAATATATTAAAGCACACACACACACACACACACACACACACACACACAAAGAATGGAAAATGAGATGGAATGAAATCATATAGTTGAATGTCATACAGGTGATGCTTTTATAAATTGTATTCCCATCTTAGAGATGAGGAACTGGAAACCCGAAAAAGGAAGTGACTTTCCCTTGTTCACTTGGACAGTCATGGCCAAGGCGGGGCTGAATACCTGGCCCTCTGACTCCCAGACAGGCCTCTCTCCTGCACTGACTCTCTCCGGCCCCTGACGCCCATGCACACCTCTCAGCTGTCCTTGTCCTCTCTCCCAGCTCTCCAGCCTCCCCCACGTGCACACCTAGAGGCCAGCACTGGGCGCACACAGTGCAGAGATTAGCACAGCGCTGCCCTCAGATGGCCCAGCCTCTCCTCTTCTTTCCCACATCCACATGCGGCACAGACCTCCCTGTCAATGCCACATGCCCTGCTGTTATGCAGTGTCCACAGTGAGATCAGTGAGCACCTTCCTTGTTTCCAGCTCTCAGAGGCTGCACGATGCCAAAGCTTCCCAGTCCCACTCAGTAACTGGGAAACCGATTCTGCCTGCAACATGGGGTGAAATAGAAAGTACACGTCTCAGCTCTAGTATGAGATCAGATAAGGGTGACCCCCAACTCTGCATGTGATGGTCACATGAAGTTGAGTCTCTTACTTAACCTCTCTGAGCCCAGTGTTCTCACCTGTAACTAGTAAGGCAGATCCACCTCCCAGAGCGCACCGCAGACCTGGGGTCTAACCATTGTCCTCCCTGGTGCTCTGAGGCCCTATATGGGAGGCCTGGGGCTGTGGTTGGAGCATAGAGGTCTCAGAGCCATGGAGCTTTGGCAGGTGCCCCCAGAGCCCCAACCTGACTGTCCTCTCCTCCTAGTGGAGCTCTTCCCCAACGGCCGAGGTGTTGGCCAGAAGGTCTTTAAGGCAGCATACTTTGAGAAACCTTTCCAGGAGGCACAGCAAGTGTGCGCACAGGCTGGGGGGCAGCTGCCCTCCCCACGCTCTGAAGCTGAGAACGAGGCCTTGCAACAGCTGGTCGAGGTTGAAAACAAGGATCGTGTGTTCCTGAGCATGACTGACTTTCAGACAGAGGGCAGGTTCACCTACCCAGGAGGGGAACCCCTGGTCTATTCCAACTGGAACCCCGGTGAGCCCAACAACAAGGATGGCAATGAGCACTGTGTGGAGATGTACACCAATGGCCAGTGGAACGATTTGCCCTGTGAAGAGATTCGCCCTGTGATCTGCGAGTTTTGAGCCCTCGGGGTGGGTGGGGCAGCCGTGGTCGAGGAGTCTGGCCCAGACCCAAGTGCTGCCGACATGACAAGGAAGAGCTGAGGGCTCTGTGGCCGGGCTTCTGCACAGAGCCGTGGGATGAGGCCAGCCAAGGGCTCCCATGGAACTCCTCTCTCAGAATAAAATATGAAACTGGCTTCACTGGCTGCTCTGTCAGAGGATTTAGGGGCCAGCCTGCTTTCCCAGTTGCAAGCGATAAAATTAGTCCCCAAAATATAAAGGCTCCTCCTCAGCCCTCTGCCTCCTCAAACTGTCAACCCACCTAGTCACTCCCTCCTCTGTCACTCCCTCCTCTGTCACTCCCTCCTCT
>NW_005363687.1:44891-49797 GCF_000412655.1 Myotis brandtii
TTCTCTCCCCTCCTCACCCTCACTCCAGGGATGAGCTCATTCTGTCCAGGGCTCAGATCCCTGGCACCCACATTACATGCCTGCTCAGGACCTCCCGGAGCCCCGGACCCCTTGGCCAATGCCAGTTGGAGCCCCAGGGCTGGGCGGTTCCAGTGGCTGCTCCTTGTTTCAAGGCCTGAGCCCCGGAAGGAGCACAGCGCCGTGGGCTGACCTGGCAGGTCATCTGCCTCCCTGGCAGGACTGTGTGGCCCAGTTCAGCAGCCTCCTCCGCATCCCTGCACACCAGGACCTCATTCTGCCCTGTCATTGTGACTGCCTGTCGGCTCCTGGGAGGGAGTCCCACCTGCACAATCCCCATTCCAGCCGAGATCTCAGGCACAGAGGGTCCAGCCATGCTCAGGATCACCCCCAGCCCTGCCCTGGCCTCCATCCAGGAGGTTCTTCCCCCAGGCCGCCTCAGAGACAGCTGGGCAGTTCCTTCTCCTCCTCCCATAGAGGGGAGTGGGTGGTGGCTTGCTCTAGACCCCAGTGCTACAACTTGGTCACATGAAAGGTCATCTGATCCTAAACCTTATACTTCTGGCCGGTCAACTTTTAGACCAAAGGCCTATGTATACCAGTTGATTTTAATGACACTTGTGCTTAAGAAATTGGAAGGACACCTAGATGAAGCCCAGGCTCATAGGAGAGGCAACAAGACAGGAAAGGAACCCTCCTTTGTTCCCAGGGACCGGAGGCCACACCCCTCTTCCCAACACTCAGCAGCCACACCTCAAATGTAGGACAGCAGGTCTGAAAGCAAAAAGCCACATCTAATAACCGTGGTGTCAGATGGGTAGGAGTTTGATCGGGATGATCACTTAGTCAGTTATGTAATGACTAATCACTGGGATGTACACCTGAAGTTAATATAACACAGTATGTCACCTATAATTTAAAAATGAAAAATCATTCAAATAAAGTGATTATTGATAGGTTAAAAAAAGAGAGGAAAACAAAAACCACACCTCCCAACAGCACACAGCTCAGTCTCTCTGCTGAGACCTTTTTCCTGTTACTGAAAAAAAATGCCCCAAGTCTTGGCAGCTTCTGAAATATGTCAGTTATGCAACAGGGAGCAAATAATCTTCAATTCAGGAGTCAAACCTGGACACCATCCGCCAGAGAGCTTAGAAAGGTATTTCATTGCAAATACAAAGGAAAAAGCAGTGGAGATGGTTTAAGCCCAGGGAGGCATTTTTTCTAAGAATGAAGAGCTCTGAGGTGGCTCAAGGACTGCGGGTGCACAAGCGACGCTGTGCGGTCTCCCTGCTTCTGCCTTTGCATCCTCGCCTCTCTTCCTCCTCCCACCACCTTCTTCTGCTTCAGGCTCTCAGCTGCCCAAGCACAGAGTCATGTGTCACACAGAGATCAGAAACGCTTGCTTGATATCAGGTCAAAATTCCTGTGGAAGTGAATCTGCCTGTCTCAGATGCCCACCTCTGGCCCAATAGACAGCCTGAGGGTGGACCCCACAGCACTGTATGGCCATTGGGACCCATGGAAGGTCATGGTGGTCTGGCAGTCCCTCTAAAAGTGACCACTTCCCATCCCAGCACGTAAGGCAACCTAATTCTTTGACAAAAGTGGAGGGAAATGGCAAAACTGACTCAAAAGGAAGAAAAGAACTGTCCTGTGGGGTTGAAGACAGTACTGTTGAGATACCAGGCCCTTGGAGAAGCTTTAGATCCACCTCAGCACAGGGTCCGGTTCGCTCTCCAGCACAGAGAACAAGTAAGGAGGGTTCATTTGGGTTCCGTAGATACAACCCCATGAAAGCAAAGGATTAAGGCAAGTATTTCAGAAAATTCAGGTTTTAACCCTTTCTTAGCACAGAGACCTCTCCTACACTCACATTCATGGGCAGAGGTGAACACGGGCATTAAACTGCATTAGCTCTACCCCACCCATAGTAGCCTTGGTTCCTAGCGTAGTAGCCTGGGTGCCAAGTGAAGCCAGGACTGCGTGACTCTGACCTCTCAGGAGATGCTATGACCCTCACAGTGCCAGGTAATGTCCTGGGAGCAGCCTGGGGTCCTTCCACGTGCGGAGGGTGACAACCACAGCAGCTCCATGGGGAAGCCCCTGCTCAGTTCCATAGTATATTCTCAGATCACCTCCTGGTTCTCAACCCTCCTGCTACTCAACCAACCCACCTGCCATCATGAACTGACAGTGGGGCACACTCTGATGTTTCTTGGTGTTAGGGTCTTTTATCTTTGTCCTGAATTTCCTCGGTATAAAACACCGAGAACTGAGTTGCTTAAGTTCGGGGCATTCTCAATCACTCTTATCTTCCGGATATCCTTAATTCAAGCTTAATGGTGTGCTTGACCTTTTCAAGCTACCGGTGTTTATATACTAGAGCCAAGAACCCAGGTATCTACTAGAGGGGACAACATATTTATAAGCTAAATATCTATCCAGGCACCTCATCATACCCTCATAGATGCTATAAGCCCTGAACATCCCTGATATGAGGAATAAGCTGAAGAACTGTGTCCCTGCACATAATAGAGGCGCTCAACAGGAAGATTTGAAATGAGTGGATATTTGTAAAACCTTTTAACCAGGAGAATAGAGGAAAGCCATCTCTTTGTGGGATCAAGAAGCTACTGAGAGACCAAGACACTTATTATTGTCCACGCTGTGTCTATTAGGCCCCCTGATGGCCAATAGCAGGTGTCTTCTCATAGGCTTTACTGTTGTTGCTTTTGTGTGTCTGTGAATATTTCAATACGAGAGACATTATGAAGGCTGGTCTGTGACCTGTGTCGCTTCTGGGTAGAAGCAGATAAGGGCAGTTGCACTGTCTGAAATGCCCTTTTCTCCGCTGCCATGGTGGGCGCAGCAGCATTGCTGGTTATAACATGTGTAACCCAGCATTCCCGAAACCTGAGCAAATGCAGGGGAAATAGCTGCTCTTGAAGATCACTTGGATTGTTCTACCTGGACCTTGAGTGAGATTTGGAGGTTGTCACTGCAGCATACGTAGCCCATGTTTACTGCATAAATTTTGAATATTAACCTACTTGGCTTTCAGTTACCTAAGCAATATAGTCTCTCTCAGGCTGCCTGACTCAAACAACCTTGAGCTACAGAGGGACTCAGAAGGGTGCTCCCTACATGAGCAAAATGGTACTTTTCATATTTGTTTCATAAGAAGACAGTGAAAAAATGAAAGAGTTGAGTGAATGAAATCCTGAATTCCTATTTGTAAGCCTGTTTGTATGGTAGAATAAAGTGTTTTCAAGACATTTCCAGGCCCATTGACCTGAGGAAATAGCACTGTGACCCCACTGCTAGCCTCCCTGCACTTTTATTAATTCCCTTAATGCTTCATTTCACATGTAAGTGGCTGGGGTCAGGCCAAGGTCAAAGGTCATATGACAACTTAAGGCCAAGGGAATGCGTTCTGTCATCAGAGTGCTGGATCAGGGCAGGAAAAGGAGGGTACAAATGCTGCTGGGTTTTGAGCAAGCCCAGGACGCCTGGCCCTGGCCACAGAGGCCTGAGACGATAGGAAGTGGACTAGAGGGATGTGAGTTCTCCAAAGACTCAGTTCCAAAACAGAGTGAGGCTGGAGGACCTCATTAGGAGGTCTTATGATAGAATAAACAACCTAGAACAGTCAGAAAAATTACTTAAAGTACAATGAGAATGGAGTTGGTCCTCTTATGTCAAAGGTTTTATAAAACGAACATAATTATGATAGTGTGTTACTAACACAGGAACAGATGGGCCAAATATAAAGGCCACTAAAACCAGGCCCTAGTATGTCTATATATATACGTCCTATATGCATGATAAGAATAGATTACCAAGGTTATGGGAAAATAATGAATGGTTCAATTAATAATTCTCAGTTAAATGGTTAAGCATTTAGAGGAAAAATAAAATCTGATTTTTTTACTTACTTATAAAATTCAAAATCTGAATTAAAATATAAAACTTCTCTGCCAAAAAGTAAAGCTATGTAAGATTAAAATTGAAATGCTCATTTATTTGCAAAGTATGTAACAGATAAATCAACAAGAAAATGATGAATATTGAAGCAGGAATGAGAACAGAAATATCTAAAATGAGGAGACAAATTCATGAAATAAGATATACTGGGAAAAACCAAGATGGCGGCATAGGTAAACACCGGAAATTGCTGCCTCCCACAACAAATTCAAAAATACAACTAAAAGACAAAAGGGACATCATCCAGAACCACAGGAAGGCTGGCTGAGTGGAAATTCTACAACTAGAAGGAAAGAGAAAAGCACACTGAGACTCAGAGGAGGTGCGGAAGTGCAGAGGTACGGAGGGGAGGTGCAGAAGTGCAGAGGTATGGAGGCCTCACAGGGCAAGGGCTGGCAACTGAGGACGTGGCTGTCTTTTTGAATCAGGAGGGAGTCACAAGCCCCTGACTGCTCTGAACTCCAGTTCCGGGTGAGTCTCTGGGGATCTAGACTCATACGGGGAGAAACTGGATGGTCTGGCAGTGGGCAGAACTCGGAACTCGAGGGTGGCTTTCTCTCAAAGGTGTTCGCAGCGATTACCGGGACTAGGGCAGGGCTGAGGATCAGCCATAGCTGCTTGCTCTGCCCTGTTGATTCCCTGAGACCCCGCCCCACCCAAGTTCTGGCAGAGGATTTTGCATATGAATGCCCTGGCCCTTTGCAATCTGATAATTACCTAACAAACTGCAACTGGGCCAGACAGACCCAGAACTTACAAGAGAAGGCCCAAGGGCCCAAGGCAGCTTGCATTGCTTCACAGCGGGGCCTCATTTGGGCACCTCCAAACCCCAAACAAGGAAGGGGAATCTGCGAATCTGCACCTAGCTCCTGCTGGGTAGCCTCAGGCAGAGGCTAAATTA
>NW_005363687.1:51042-55552 GCF_000412655.1 Myotis brandtii
GGGGAAAAAAGAGGAACAACTGTAATAATCTGAACAATAAAGATTTAATTTTAAAAAAATAAAAGGAAAAAAAATAAAATGTGTTAGAAAGTATTGCCTCTTCTTCAATTTTTTGGAAGATTTTCAGAAGTATAGGCATCAAATCTTTGAATATTTGGTAGCATTTATTGGTGAAGCCATCTCGTGCTGTACTTTTATTTTTTACATGGTTTTTGATGGTCATTTCAATCTCCTCACTGTTTATCAGTCTGTTTAGAGTTTCCAATTCTTCATGTTCACTTTAGGAAGGTTACATATTTCTAGGAACATATGCATCTATTCTTGATCATGTGGCATATAGTCTTCCATCGTATTCTAGTGTGATCCTTTATATATCTGTGATGTCTGTGGTAACTCTCTCTCTTTCATTTCTGATTCTGTTTATTTGAGTCTTTTCTCTTTTTTCCTTAGTGAGTGTAGCCAGGGGTTTGTCAACTTGATTAATTTTTTCAAAGAACCAGCACTTTGTATTAATTTTTTGTATAGTCCTTTTGCTCTTTATTTTATTCAATTCTGCTCTAATTTTTATTATTTCCTTTATACAACTGATTTTGGGTTGAATTTTTGTCTGGAAGATCTCTCCAGTGATGTCAGTTGGGTATTAAAATCCCCTACTATGACTGTATTAATGTCAATCTCTCCCTTAAAGTCCTCCAAGAGTTTTTTTGTTGTTTTATTAAAAATGTATTTTGGTGCTTCTATATTGGTTGGATATATGTGTACCAGGTTTATATTCTGTTGTTGGAATGATCCCTTTAGTATTATGTAGCGACCTTCTTTGGCTCTTGTTATAATCTTTGTTTTGGAATGTATTTTGTCAGATATAAGTATTGCTACCCTGCTATTTTTTCATTTCCATGTGCTTGGAGAATTTTTTCTATTCCCTCACTTTCATCCTGTGTGAGTCTTTTGTTCTGAGGTGGGTATCTTGTAGACAGCATATATATGGGACATGCTTTTTTTTTTTTTTTAATCCATTCAGCTACTCTATGTATTTTGATTGGAGCACTTAGTCCACTTATATTTAAGGTTATAATTGACTAGAGGTCTGGTGCACGGATTCATGCACCAGTGGGGTCCCTCAGACTGGCCTTCGGGGATCAGCCCAAACTGGCTCTCTGACATCCCCTGAGGGGTCCCAGAGTGCGAGAGGGCACTCTGCAACGTTGCTGTTCCTCAGCAGCTCTTGCATTGAGCGTCTGCTCCCTGATGGTTAGTGTCTGGTCGGCTGGTTGCTTAGGCTTTTATATATCTAGATAGGTACTTGTTTATTGTATTTATTGCCATTTTTAGTCTTTATGCCTATGTTCCCTCCCTTTTCTCTCTTTTTCTTCTTACAACAGTCTCTTCAGCATTTCTTGCAATGCTGGTTGGGTGGCAATAAAGTCCTTTAGCTTTTTGTGTTTTTGTGTGTGTGTGTCTGGGAAGCTTTTTATTTCACCTTCAATGGTGAATGATAGCTTTGCTGGATAGAGTAGTCTTGGATTCAGAACCTTGCTTTTCATGACTTCAAATACTTCATGCCATTCACTTCTGGCTTATAGTGTTTCTGTTGAGAAATCAACTGACAGCTTTATGGGAGCTCACTTATAAGTAACTGACAGTCTTTCTTTTGCTGCCCTTAAGATTCTGTCTTTGTCTTTAAAGTTTGCCCTTTTAATTGTGATGTATCTTGATGTGGGTCTCTTTGTCTTCATCTTTATTGGGACTTTTTGAACTTGTATGACATTTTCCTTCTCCAGGTTAGGAAGTTTCCTTTCATTCTTTCTTGAAACAGTTTCTTTCTCCCTTGCTCACTCTCCTCTCCTTGTGGTACCCCAGTTTGTGGGTATTGTTACGCTTCATGTTGTCCCAAAGTTCCCTTATACTATCCTTGTGTTTTTTTTTTAACTCTTTTTTGTTTTTGTTGCTCTGTTAGTTTTTCCTACATTGTCTTTTAAATCACTGATTCTATCCTCTGCTTCATCCAGCCTACTTTAAAATTTTTTTCAGTGTATTCCTGATGTCAGCTATGGTAATCTTCATTTCTGATTGGTTCTTATTCCTGTTTTCTGTGTCATTTTTCATGTGAATGTAGTTTCCACTAAATATTTTGTAGTTGCCATTAAGGTCCTTATAGTTCTCACTAAGTTCCTTTTAGCATCCTTATAACTATTACTTTGAACTCTATGTCTGATAAATGACTTGCCTCCATTTCATTTTGATCTTTTTCTGGAGATTCCCTCTTTTCTTTAATTTGGGATTTGTTTCTTTGCCTCCCCATTTTAATTGTCTCTTTGTATTTGTTTCTATTATTAGAAGGAACTGCTATGACTCCAAGTCTTTGTGGGATGGCCTTGTGTAGTAAGTATCCTGTGGGACCCAGTGGTGCAGTCTCTTTGATCTCCTGAGCTGGATGCTCTAGGAATGTTTCTTGTGTGGGTTATTTGAGCTGTCCTGATATAGTTTGGTCTTTGTTGTTGTTATTGTTGTTAATCCTCACCTGAGAATATTTTTTCCATTGATTTTTAGAAAGAGTGGGAGGGAGGGGGAGAAAGGGGGGGGGAGAGAGAAAGAGAGAGAGAAACATTGATGCAAGAGAGACACAATTGATTGGTTACCTCCTCACATGCCCCATCAAGGGCTGGGGATCAAATCTGTAACACAGGTATATGCCCTTGACTGGGAATCAGACCAGTGACCCTTTGGTTCATGGGCCAACACTCAACCACTGAGCCAAACCGGACAGGGTCTTGATTGTTGTTCTTCCTTTTATTGGTGGGATCTTCCCTCAGGTTGGCTGACTGTGAGGCTTATCCCTGACCACATTGTGCAGGCTGTTTACTGCTTTTGACAGAACTAAACCAAACAAGAAACCAAACAACTGGGGGGAGGGAGGGGAGCTGGGGAGAGATAATGGGGGAAAAGGAGACATATGACATATGTAACACTGTGTGTAATACTTTAAACAATAAATAATATTTTTAAAAAGTAAGAAACAAACAAACAAAAAGTTTTTAAAAGAGAAACCAAACAAAAACAGCAAAATCAATCACAAAGAAGAGAGAATTCGAAAAGAGAACAAGAATAAAATTAAATTAAATTAAAAAAAAACAAGAATAAGTAAGGGGAAGACATAATAATATGAATGGAAATAAGGGAGAGAAAAATAAGTATAAAGTATACAAAAAGGAAAATGGTAGAAAAAAGGAAAAGGATTATGAAAGGGGAAAAAAAGAAGTGAAAGAAGAAAAAGAAAAAATAGAGAAAGCAACTGAAAGAGAAAAATAAGAGAAATGAAAAAAAAAGAGAAAAAATAATAACAAAACAATAAAAAAACATAATGAGAAAAAAAGTGGGGTTTGACATGGCAGAGTTTAGTGCCTGCTTGGATCTCCCTTTGCATCCTGCTCTTATGTTGTCTAGACTGATAGTTTTGTATGCCAGTTCCTGGCCTCCTGGGAGGTACTTTGGGTCAGAAGTTGTCCACATTGGACTATTGGCAACTTATTCAAAGCTTCAAATGATGCACAGTTTGTGGCTGCCTCCACTGTGCTTGCCTGCACGTGGTAAGGACTACACTGAGCTGCAAGGGTGGCTATTAGCACCACAGAGCCCAGGGGAAGGCCAGAATATATCCCAGGGCACCTTGGGATCCGCCTCTGCCCTCTTCCTCCCACCTCCGCCTGCTCCGCCTGCCAGGCAGCTGTCAAACTTAGTCACTGAAAAGGCTGTTTCTGAAAGGGCTTTTGGCAGAATCAGGATGATGGGACCACTGGATCTCCTGTGAGAGGGAGGAGCCATTAAGACTCCAGGGTAGATCGTGGTTGTGTTCCCCCCTCCCAGAGCCACATGCTTGAGTCTGTACTAGAATATTTCCCTGACCTTGGCAGGGCAGAGGCCCTCTTAGGCAGGGCAGTGGGGTCTGCTGGAAGGTGGGAGTTTCTATCAGCTCTCTCGTGAGGGGGAAGGGACAGTCAGGGTCCCGGGAAAGTGGGGTAAGTGGCCCTGCCCCAAAGCCAGTCACTAATGCTCCCTGAGACTTCCCAGGCCTGGCCTCTGCTCCTGCCTCCTCAGCCAGGGTCAAGATACAGGGTGGGGTTGAAGCATAGTAATGATCCCTCCTTTGGGAAAACTGCTGTTTTGAAGTTCTCTGCTATTTCTTGCTACTCCCTTGTTCCATAAGTCAACTCTGTTATTTTTAGATTGTCTCTTATTCTGTAAAAATAACTTTGTTTTTTAGCTTGAATAATAGAAAAGATAAACTTAACTGTCTGACCTTGCAAGCTAGCCATTTAACATAAGGGCTGATACTCTGATACTGATAATATTCCCATGCAAGGTGCCTGTATAGATATGTACTCAAGGTTACAAGTTGTCTGTATAGATATGACAGGTGTTTGTTAGATATGATATATACTCAAGGTTACAAGATGTTTGCAAAAATAACTTTCACAAAGACCTAGAAGGATATAAAAAGGGAATGCTCCTT
>NW_005363687.1:57406-58295 GCF_000412655.1 Myotis brandtii
GAGGCCGTTTCCAGAATTGGGCATTTTGTCACTCGAGTAAAAATAAAATGTCATGAGTAAAGATTAATCTCTTTATAGTGCAATTCTTAACCTTTTTATATTAATGTCAATATTGGAACAATGTATCTTGGATGTTTTCACTATGTATCTTTGCTACGCAACACCGATGTACATGTTTACATCCGGTTTTAGAATTGCATTATTAATCATGAGTAACGTGAGTAATTATATTACTCGAGTGATGCCCAACTCTGGCTGTCGTGAGAGACAAATATTTGAATTATGCAATTTTTTGTCTCTGTTGATGTATATTACCCAAAATGAGTTCGCGTGTAACCTCTGACACGTATGTCATAGGTTCGCCATCACTGCTCTATGATATGAATGTTGTTACATTTCATGTTGTCCCAGAGTTCCCTTAAGCTGTCATCATGCTTTTTAATTCTTTCTTTTTGCTGCTCTTATGGGGTATTTCTTTCTACCTTGTCTTCCAAATCACTGATTTGATCCTCTGCTTTATCTAACCTAATTTTCATTCCTTCCAGTGTATTCTTGATATCATTCTTCATTTCTGTTTCCCCTCCTCCACTGCCCGCCCCTCCTAAGTTCTGTGGTCTTTTTTTTCATGCTGCTGTAGTTCTTATTAAGTTCCTTATAACCATTGCTTTGAACTCTATATCTGATAAATTGCTTGCATACATTTCATTTAGCTATTTTTTTCTGGTGGAGACTCCTTTTTTTCATTTGGATTCTGTTTCCTTGTCTCCTCATTTTGGCTGTCTCTTTGTGTTTGTTTCCTTGTATGAGGGTGGACGACAAAAGCTACATGCTAACTGACAAGCTCAGGGAAGGCCTGCAAAATCAGAGACCTAGAGTAACCACAAAGGAT
>NW_005363687.1:58376-59359 GCF_000412655.1 Myotis brandtii
CTGACAAAGATCAACTTAGATCTTTACTGAGCCCATTTGTTTTTTGCATCTAAGATAACATATCTGTGAAATGTCTGGGTAACTTGTACTAGTAACTTCCCTTTTTCCCTTTTGTCTCATCAGGGTGCAACAAATGGCACCAGGACTTCCCCTCATTGTCATTGTTATCAAGTTAATCGTCAACTCGTCAACTGGTTAAACTATCCTGTATCTATCTGTGTAAAAGAAGCACATGTCCATCATTTCACTTTTTATCCTATCCCAGTGATTTCCTCCCTTTGCTTTCTCCACCTCCTTAATCTATCACCAATGAATTTCATGGAACCCACTTACGTATTTTCCTTGTGATGGAAATTTAGAAAAACAAGGTATGAACTCCCCATTCTCCGGAGCATTATCTCAATTCATTGAGGTTCTGTTTCCTGCCATATGTCAACAGTTTGGCTCAAATAAACTCACAAAAAATCTTTACAGGTTTCAATGGTTTTTTACGTTAACATAAGATAGAGCTGCTGTGACGCCCCATCCTGGTGGAGTGGCCTTATGAAGTAGGTGTCTGTGGGGCCCAGTGCTGGTCTCTTTGTTCTCCCAAGTTGGGTGCTCTAGGAATGTCCCTTGTGTGGGGTAAGTTGGCCCATTTGAATTAAGCCTCCAGGCTGGGTGACTATAGGGGTAAAGCTGGATCACCAGGTATGAGATGCTCTGCAGGGGCTGCTCTCTCAGGCAGGGCTGTTCCCAGCAGAATCTGGTGCCTGCTGGGATCCCCCTTTGGGTGAGCCAATTGTGTGGCTAGTTGTGATGAGCTCTAGTGAGGTCTGAAGGCCTTCCCTGATTGTGTTGGTTCTGGGTCCACTGGGGTGGGTTTCATGTGCAGGTTGCCATCAGTCACTGTTTGTGTCTCTGTGAGCTAGACCTGCATGTGTGTGGGAGGGGCCGATTTGTGTAAAAAGTTCAGCTTCTCCCAGCTTAGAGCTGCTGACAGA
>NW_005363687.1:59616-84458 GCF_000412655.1 Myotis brandtii
CCAGCTCTGTGCAGCTCCCTGGAGCCCTTGCACCGCCAGGCCAAGAAGGAGGAGTGAAAATCAGCTTTGCACAGCACTCAGGTTTCTCCATGTGTCTGTCTCAGCAGGTCAGGGCTGAAATTCTCAGCTACGTTCATCTCCTAACCCAGCTGGACAGGCTGACATTTCGGCTCTCCTGCACAATCTTACCAGCAGCATGGGCCGAAAAGTCCCGGTCCTAAGCTAGTTCCTTGTGCCTCTGCACCCAACAGGACAGAGCAGGCCTAGGAGCTCAACAGGTTGGGGAAGGGGTGCCAACTCTGTGCGTGAGGTGGGAGAGACCATTCCTCACCACCAGCCCACAGAGTTTAATCACGGACAGGGTCTTTCCTTAAAGCTTTTCCAGAGAACAGAGGGCCCCTCAGAGTCACTGCTGGGTGTGAAACCCAAGTATGGCCGAGTCCAGAGCAAACTCCAGGCTGGTGCTGCAGCAATGGGAGCGCTCCTTCCCTAGGATGGTCGGTCAGAGTCTCCCAGGTGGACAGGATCCTCACTGATTCCCCCCAACTGCAGTACATGGGCTCCACTCCTGTCTCTGTTGCTCTGGGTTGGGGATCCCTGCATGGGGATGAGACCCCACATTCCTAGGGGGAGGGAGTTTTGCAGCTGTGCTGTCCCTGAGGCTTCTCAGCTGTCCCCGCATGAGGGGGATCTCCCTTTCCGCTTCTCCAGCCCTCTTACCAGTCTCTACCTGGCTTTTCCTGTGCTCCTTGGTTCTACTATTTCAGCTCAGCTGTAGTTTAGTTTGTTTTTCAAGTGGATTGCTCTGTAATTTAGCTGTAAATCCGGTCTGACTCTGGAAGCAAGCGACACAGCCTCCAGCTACTCTGCAGTTATCCTGGAATCCCAGCTACTCTCATTTGCTTATTTGATAATCCGACGGAAAAGAGGTCAGTGCCCCTGACTCAATAGTCAGGTATTTCATGTTTGAAAGATTCTTGCAGTGCACTGTTTGACAATTGCTGCCCTATAGCAAGCATGTCAAACTCGCAGCCTACATGTTACATACCTGGTTTACTTATTTAAAGAGGCCTGCGCCCATAGGCCATGAGTTTGACATGCTTGCCCTATAGTCTAGCACTGATAAGAAAGGTAACGGGTCTGCTGAGTTGCAGTTTCAGCAATGATGTGGGCAAGCACCTGGGAAACCAAATATCAGGCTGCAGCTTAGCTCTGACAAAAGTGCAGCTACTGAAGTCCATGAGGGGCTGCAGGTATTTCTGAGGCTGCAGCATAGCCTCAGTGCCCAGAAACCTAAGAAACTGGGTGATCTTCCTAGACCTCATCTTTCACACAGGGAGCTTCATGGTCATCTGCATGAAAGCCATTGTCATCATCTTTGAGATCTGACTCTTCTCACCTGTGTTGGTGTAACTGAGGAAGGCAAAGGTTATCATTGTAACAGGAGTGTCTGGGTTGGGTCATAAATAAAATTAGACTCTGTTGTAATGAGGAATTAGACAAGGGAAACTCTATAGTTTGTGTTACAGCGGGATCCCAGGGCATTGAGAGGGAGTACTTAATAGGCTAGGTGGTAACAGTTAATAGAAGCTAAGTTGCAAACAGAGAAAACATATAGAGCTTCTGAAATAAAAGTCACCGTAAATAGGAGTTTGTGTAGCTACCAGGATCAGACTTGTCAGGTAGGCTCTGTGGGAGTGGAGAGCAATGGTTCAGTTCAGTTCAGCCTCCATGCTGATCCAGATCTCTGGGAGGAACACGAACATCCTAGGATGGGGATGTTAATAATGAAAGAGTTTTATCATTTGGGGCACAAGTGGCTCTACTATGGGATCCTCCTTCAAAAATTGCATTATGGGAAACAAGACCCTCTCCTACCAGCTGAGGAAACTGGCATTAGAGCCTCTACAACACACAAGGAGATGCCATAGCAGCAATAACACGCAGGAGCAGTTGGCACCAACAATGGAGTGGCCAAAGGAGAGCACTGCAGGCATTGGGCAGCTGGTGTGTGGAACGAGGCAAAGGCTTGATGCAAGAGGTGAAGTCACATGGATCTAGAAGGGAGCAGAGATGACAGCGACAGCAGTAGGGCAGGCAACTGCCCCATGGCCACTGGGAGTGAGAGTTTCCTGGGGGATGCCCGCAATAGTGTATCAGAGGCTCAGGGGTCCAAACTGCTTCCTAGAGCAATACACAGAGGAAACACCAGCTAAGGAAGTGGAGAGATGAAGGCAAGGATGTAAGGACTCCATCCCATAAAAAGCAAATGAGGGGCTCTCCAAGATCTAGACCAGGAAGCAAAAGAGTGACCCCTGCAGGTGGCAGCTCTCCTTCCACTGTCCTCACAGAATGCTGCAGCCTCTGCAACCCCTCTCGCTCCTCCACCCCTGCCCAGAAATGCCAAGAAGCTCCCAGCTCTTTCCCACTATCTGGGTAGTAATGTTGAGGTGAAGGACAAAAAGAAGTTGGTACAACAAGCCCTGACTGTTGAAATACGCAAATGCATATGCTTTTGCAATAGTTGTAGGTTATTGTGAACTTGCTTCCTCATCTGCTCCTCACTCTGCTTCCCTGGCTTTGGTCTTCTCGGAACTCATATTCGTAGAAATCTGTAAAACCCAGACATTGATGATGCCGCTGAACTCACAGGGCTCAGTGAGGTGCAGATGAGGTCATGCACTGAGGGTGCTCTGTAAACTCTAAGGGACATGTGTGTGGTGTTGGGAAAGTTTCCAGAACCCAGATGGGGTGAGTGTGAGTGAGTCAACAAGGAAGAAAATTGTCCAAAGGAGTTCTTAAAAGACCAACACCGCATAGCTCAGGTTGCAGGGCAGCATAAATAGCCTTTGCCTGTGGGCCAAGGAAGCGCTCATTGCCTGGGCACTGGATGTCGCAATGGTGAGTGTCTGTGCCGGCCTCTCATTTTGTTTTCTCTGTGTCCAGCGAGTGTCCCCCTGCCCACTTTTGGTGCTCTAATGTACTGGTGTTGAGGAAGACAGTGTCTAAGTAGATCTTCCGCTCTGGGAGGTGTGGGTGTGGGTGTGGGTGTGGACGTGAGAGGGCAGCATAGTGGGGGAAGAAGGACCATTCTTCTGCCCCTCACTCTGCTTCCTTTGCTCAGTGGGAGATTAGCCTTCCGGGCTGGGGGAGGGTGGGTGAGTGGGATATGACACCCACCCAGACCCCAGATGCCATTGTCAGGAAGCCTCAGGTGGGAATGCAATTTCAACTTCTCGCTTGGTTCTCTCCATCCTTGATTTCTTCAGAAAGGAAGGTGGTAGAGGAGAAACAGTCCCGGCCTTCTCAGGCCCAGGGTCAAAGTCCGTCCTGGTATAAACTGCCCATTGGACATGGATAAACATGATTTTCTCTTAGCTTCAAATCTTTGTTTTAAAAATACACTTACTGGACGAGTTTACTGATTTCCAATTAATTTTTAGAGGAGTCATTTTTCAATAATACTTTAGTCTGAAATTGAGGCATAAAGGGAACACTATGTTGGTTTAAGGGGATGTGGCTCTGCCCAATACCGCTATAGGCCCAGCGAAGAGGCCTCATCCCAGTCCTAGGTCTCCAACCCTGTGAGGGGGCTCCTGCCCAGGCCCCTTTCCGCTACAATGAGCTGTGGTGCTTTCTGTGCCATCTTGGGCTATTGGGCAGAATGCCTGTGGCTTTTCATTTTTCCCCAGATGTGGGCACAGGGCCCTTGAATTGTGGCAACTGCACACCAGGGGGCAATGCCCTGGCTCTGGCTGGAGCCTTTGGTGCTCATGGCCGAGCCTCTGCCCCAGCAAGTGCCACGCTGCTGGCCTGTGAGCTTGCCTGGTGTTTAGAGACTCCCATGATGCCCGAGGAAGTGGTAAACTCAGAATGAGAAAGAACTGGTGCCAACAGGGTCCTCCGCAGCACAGAACCACCAGTAGGTGGAGAAGAAAGCACTTCTGTGGCCAGGAAGGCCCTCCACTGCCTCCCCTCAGGCTGCCTGGTGATCCCTTCCCCTTTTCTCTGTCCCTCAGGCTTGTTCTCAGCCTCTGCCACTCCCGCATGCACTTTTCTGGCTCCTAACTTTACAGTTTCTCTCAAGAGGAAAGAAGCCCACCATTGGGAGTGACCAGGTCCTGCACCCACCCTGACCTCACTTAGCTGCAGAGTCCCTCTCACATGTAACTGGACACCCTACTGAACATCTGTTTTTTCTCCACCTAAAACCACCCTTTCCCTGATGGAGCTCACCTCACATGTCTTCCTCCAGGAGGCCCCTCTCCCAAGTCGTCCCAGGTGGAGGGACAGGACTCTAGGCTTCCCAGGGTCTCTCCAGCTATTCTGAGAACTTTTTCTGGTTTCCATCTGGAACTTTCTTCATGGAGACAACGTCTAGTGCAGGAATGGCAGACCACCTGGCAAACATGTAGCCATGTGCCCACCTTGTGTTAGGACAGATGTCACTGAGCATTCTGGCTCCTTTACAGACAATCACTGAAACCACCAGTGCTAGTCCATCCAAGGCTACAAGTAACAGGCAATGGGATTGCCCAGCCACCTTGCTGATACAGACAGGGAGACGGAGGTTCAAAGAGAAGGACTGTCCTGCCCAAAGGCACTTCATGAGTCCTTCCTGATGTGACAGGTGGCCTCAGTGAGGAGTTCACATCCTAGCTGTGCTGATGGCAGTGAAAGGGAAGTCACTAGAAGGGAAGAAACGGGGCATCTGAGAAGAGGTAGATGTTGCTGATAACCATGTCAGAGTTCAGCTGGGTAACTCATGCCCTCCCAGGCCAGACTCTATGGCCGCCTTGTCCTAAATTGTTTTTGGAGTCCTGCTGCTCCTGATCCCACAGAAGGGGCGAGGTGGTAGGAAAGTGCCTCTCTGACTTCCGGGAGCTAAGTAATAAGCCGTGTTCTGGAATCAAGAGCATGTCCTTTGCCCTAACTGGTTTGGCTCAGTGGATAGAGCATCAGCTTGTGGACTGAAGGGTCCCAGGTTTGATTCCGGTCAAGGGCATGTACCTTGGTTGCGGGCACATCCCCAGTGGGGGTGTCCAAGAGGCAGCCGGTCGACGTTTCTCTCTCATCGATGTTTCTAACTCTCTATCCCTCTCCCTTCCTCTGTAAAAAATCAATAAAATATATTTTTTTAAAAAATTCTAAAAAAGAAAAAAGCATGTCCTTTCTCTTTCTGTCCACCCCTGAAGGCCCTGCTTCTCCTCTCCGTGCTGTTCCTGCTCATACAGCCTCCAAGGTCATTGGGAGCAGAAGTGAAGAGCCTTTCCAAGAAACCTTTGATTGATGCTTGCACCCTGTTCACATGTAGCCCTGTGGAGGAAGACCCACCTGGTCATGATGGACGAGATGGGAGAGAGGGCCCCTGGAGCGAGAAGGGGAATCCAGGTAGAGCTGGGACCATGGGCTTGTCGTGGTGGGCATGGGTGGGCACTGGAATCATAACCAACTCAGGAACTCTGGATGTTCTGCCGTGGAAGCCCTGGAAATGGAAGCCCACCTCCTTGGGAAGAAGTCCCCTAGACATTCAGTCCACCTAAAGCACCTCGTTACCAGTTGGCAAATGACAGGTTGCCCTGAGCCCCGAGGTGTTATTCCCCTCCCCTAGCTGTCAGGATTCCTCCCCTAGGATCTTCTGATTCCTCTCACCCAAACAATGAGCAAATTGTGGGTAAATGCCCGGTCTTCGGAGCCCCGTGGAACTAAGTTGCGGCACTTATAGTTGGTCATTATGGTTGAATGATTTCTGTGCAGTGTGTGAAATATTTAACTAAATTCTACTGCATTAGAGGTTGGCAAAGATGAGGTTCTGTGGCCCCACACTCAGGCCTGATCAAAAGGATTTACTTAAATACACTACGGAGAGGAGGAAAGGGAGCTCATATTTTATAACTGGACTTTTGTAGCTTTGACCTTCACCCGTTTTTCCCACCACCCAGCTCCCATCTTAGCCAACCACCAATAATCTGATCTCCGCATTTATGAGTTCAGGTTCTTTGTTTTGTTTCTTAGAATCCAGATACAAGTGAGATCATATTGTATCTGTCTTAATTTGTATGACTTATGGCACTTAGCATAATTCCTTCAAGATCCATTCCTGTTGTGGCAAATGGTATGATTTTTTTTGTCGCTAAATAATATTCCAGTGTGTGTGTGTGACATTTTTATCCATTAATTCATTATGGACACTATTAGGTTGTTTCCATCTGTTGGCTACTGTAAAAAATGTTGCAATGAACATGAGAATAGAGATATCTTTTCCAATTAGTGTTTTATTTCCTTTGGATATAACCCAGATGTGGTATTGCTGGATCATACTTTTTTAAAAAATTATTATTATTTTTTAAATATTTTTTATTGATTTTTTACAGAGATGGAGGGAGAGGGATAGTGAGTTAGAAACATCGATGAAAGAGAAACATGGATCAGCTGCCTCCTGCACACCCACTACTGGGGATGTGCCCACAACCAAGGTACATGCCCTTGACCAGAATGGAACCTGGGCCCCTTCAGTCCACAGGCCGAAGCTCTATCCACTGAGCCAAACCGGTTAGGACTAAATTATCTTTTTAATATCTTAAGGAAACTGCATATTGGTCCCCATAGTGGCTGCACCAATTTACAATCCCACCAACAGTGCATAGGGGTTCTTCTTCACATCCTCACCAACACTTGAGATCTTTTGTGTTTTTTATAGTCGCCATTCTAGGAGGGGTGAGATCATATCTCTTGGGTTTGATTTGCATTTCCCTGGTGACTCATGTCAGGGATCATTTCTGATATAAAGTTTGGTCCTAGGAAGGGGAAAGCAAGGAGTCCATGATCCAGGATAAAAGCTGGCAGATCCCCTGCTGTAAATGCTCAGCCTCGGGGCAGGGAGGGTGCACTGCATGGAAATCAGACAGTTCTTGGCATGACCCCCCCCCTCCGGCTCTGGCAGCCCTGTTTCCTCGCCTGTGAAACGGGGATGTGCACACCCGTCTCCTGGGTCACCACTGGACTGAGGAGTGTGGAGGTGGAATGTCTACACCTGCGGAACCTGAAGGAATGCAGGGCTGACCTGCAGGTGCTGCTCCTCCTAGGCCCAGGGCCAGGTTTATGTCCATTTCTTGTGCTGCTCCATGTTCATCAGGAGCAACAGGGCAAATGGGGATGCTGGATGTCCCCCAAAGGGGACAAGAGCTCTGCTGGAGAACATGGATCAAAGGGAGACTCGGGGCCACGTGGTGAGCAGTTGGCGTGGACTGCAATGCCTGCCACAGGGGTGGGCAAACTTTTTGACTCGAGGGCCACAATGGGTTCTTAAACTGGACCGGAGGGCCGGAACAAAAGCATGGATGGAGTGTTTGTGTGAACTAATATAAATTCAAAGTAAACACCATTACATAAAAGGGTACGGTCTTTTTTTTTTAGTTTTATTCATTTCAAAAGGGCCGGATCCTTGCCCACGGCTGCTCTAGAGTGATGCTTTCTTAATGCAAATAACTGATGCACATACCCATCCCAGGAAGGAGGGTGCCCTGCGGGTGGCACTGGGTTCACACAGGGAAGGCTGTAATACTGCTGGGTGGCGTCTGTAGGATGGTGCTGTTCTCTGACCTCTATGAGTGCTCTCACCTTCTCACGCTCTCCACCTTCTAAGAAGACTCCATGCACTGACTGGCTGGTCCTTTTCCCAGGATCCCTGGGACCTGCAGGTGTGCGCGGGCCGGCTGGGAGAGATGGTCCCTCAAGAATGCAGAGGGATGTAGGACCCCAAGGTAAACCAACCCCCAAAAGAGAGCCTGGACCCAAAGGTAGGAGGTTGATGTGTGGAGGTCCTGAAGGGAGAGGGAGGAATGACGTTGGCAACCCATGATGTGACCTAAGGATGCTCAGCGTGCCAGGGAAGCCAGGCCACCTCCACTGGCAGGCCTTACTGTGGCCCCTGTCCCCCCCCCCAAACCTCCACATCTGGAGGAGCCCAGACAGTGTGGTGCACAGCCCCCCAGTTCCCCTTCTCTACGTGGAGTTGAGGAAATCATCCAGCCTGCAGACATTGTCAGCAGCCTATGTCCTAATCTGTACCTTCCTCAGGAGACGTGGGTGCCCCAGGCGTGCAGGGCTCTGCAGGGACAAGAGGCCCCCCCCAGGTCTCAAAGGGGAGAAAGGTGCCCCTGGTGAGAGTGGAGACCCTGGATTTGCAGGGGCAGCTGTGACAGTGGCTGTGGGCTTCCTGGGGTCCAGCTCCTTACCCTCCCCAGGAAAGCCTGTCACTGAGCACCCTTCCCTTGGGACCCGGACTCTGAGCCGATCCCTGGCTGTGAGGGACTGGTCTTCACTGGGCCTCTCTCTCCTGCAGACATCAGTGCTCTGTGGCAGCAGCTAGAAGCCTTGCAGGGGCAGGTAAGACGACTGCAGGGAGCCTTCCTTCAGTATAAGAAAGGTGAGTTCCTGCACCTGGACCTGAACCTGAGCCAGTCGCCAAGGGCAGGACCCAGGCAGGGTCTGTGTTTGGGTTTGGAGTTGGCCGGGTCTGAGGCAGGCCTGGGTCTAGGACTGGGGGCTCTAGGATGCTAGTGGATTTGGACGATGGGCTGGATCTGGGACTGGGGCAGGAACTGGGGATAAGGATAGGGTGGGGCAGAACAGGGCAGCCACATATTCCAGGAACTGGAAGCAGATTCAAGGGACACGTAGCAGGGTGTGGCCCTTAAACCCACTCAGTGGGCTGGCGCCGAATGGTCAATGCTACCAGCTCCATTCCCCACCGTCACAGCCACCTGTGACCCGAGTGTTCATGGTGGAGACTCTCCCCTAACATGGGTGCTGAGGAGTCAGAGGCTCCAGCAGCACAGCCCAGTGCCTGTGCCTGTGGGCATCTCCACCTCAGTCCCTAATTTCCCCCCTCTTCCCCGCTTTCCCCATGTCAGCTTTGAACTCAAATCATTCAGCAAATCTCATTGAGGCAAAGAGGAGTTTCTGAAGGAGGAGAGCACACAGGGGCGAGACATGGAGTTAGCTCCTATGTATCTAAAACCACTAAGGACCCACGTACCAAGGGTGAGGTTTCAAGCATTTGGTATGTCGCCCTCTATCCACAAACATGCATGTGCACTCTCTCCCTCACATGTACACTGATGCAAAGAAAGGAAAATTCATGATATACACCTGCCACATGTGTTTGTATTACACACATGCCATCACTCACCTCACGTCATCTACACCCACGAGCACACACGCATATTCACACACACCAGGTGGACCTTCAGTGCTCCCATGTACCCTCAGATGGACACGTGGCCATATTCGTGTATGCACACACAGACCCACCCGGGTGCAGGTAGTGAATGGCAGATGAACTCCTGTCCAGGGCTGCTCCGGGTGCCCTCCTGAGCCCGTGAAGAGTCTGCCCCCTGAGCCCTTGTGGAAGGGTCACAGTGAATCGGGGTGCAGCCTGGGCTCCTCACCAGCCCTTTGGGGCTAGAGCACAGCCCTCTCAGGAGCCCTGAAGGCTTCTATGCACGAACCCAGAAGTCAAAGGGATGGAAAATGAGCCCGGCCAGCATGGCCCAGTGGTTGAGTGTCGGCCTATGAACCAGGAGATCATGGTTCGATCCCTGGTCAGGGCATGATCCCCAGTAGGGGGTGTGTAGGAGGCAGCCAATCAGTGATTCTGTCATCATTGATGTTTCCATCTCCCTTTCCCTCTCCATTCCTCTCTGAAATCACTAAAAATATATTAAGCCCTGACTGGTTTGGCTCAGTGGATAGAGTGTCGGCCTGTGGACTGAAAGGTCCCAGGTTCGATTCTTGTCAAGGGCATGTACCTGGGTTGCGGGCACATCCCTAGTGGGAGGTGTGCAGGAGGCAGCTGATCAATGTTTCTCTCTCATCGATATTTCTAACTATCTCTCTCCCTTCCTCTCTGTAAAAAATCAATAAAATAGATTAAAAAAAACACACATTAAAGCACACACACACACACACACACACACACACTCACTCACTTAAAGGGATGGAAAATGAGATGGACTGAAAAGTGATGTTGAATGTCACACAGGTGATGCTTTTATAAATTGTATTCCCATCTTAGAGATGAGGAACTGGAAACCCTGAAAAAGGAAGTGACGTTCCCTTGTCCACCTGGACAGTCATGGCCAAGGTGGGGCTGAATACCTGGCCCTCTGACTCCCAGACAGGGCTCTCTCAGCACTGACTCTCTCCTGCCCCTGACGCCCATGCACACCTCTCAGCTGTCCTTGTCCTCTCTCCCAGCTCTCCAGCCTCACCCACATGCACACCTAGAGGCCAGCACTGGGCGCACACAGTGCAGAGATTAGCACAGCGCTGCCCTCAGATGGCCCGCCCTCTCCTCTTCTTTCCCACATCCACACCTGGCACGGACCTCCCTGTCGATGCCACATGCCCTGCTGTTATGCAGGGTCCACAGTGAGATCAGAGGGAGCACCTTCCTTGTTTCCAGCTCTCAGAGGCTGCACGATGCCAAAGCTTCCCAGTCCTGCCCAGTAACTCGGAAACCGATTCTGCCATGCAACATGGGTGCAATAGAAAGAGAACATCTCAGCTCTAGTGTGAGATCAGATAAAGGTGACCCCCCAGTGCTACATGTGATGGTCACATGAAGTTTAGCTTCTTACTTAACCTCTCTGAGCCCAGTGTTCTCACATGTAACTAGACAGGCAGATCCACCTCCCAGAGCGCACCGCAGACCTGGGGTCTCACCTTTGTCCTCCCTGATGCTCTGAGGCCCTATATGGGAGGCCTGGGGCTCTGGTTGGAGCACAAAGGTCTCAGAGCCATGTAGCTTTGGCAGGTGCCTCCAGAACCCCAACCTGACTGTGCTCTCCTCCTAGTGGAGCTCTTCCCCAACGGCCGAGGTGTTGGCCAGAAGGTCTTCAAGTCAGGAGGCTTTCTGAAAACTTTTTATGAAGCACGGCAAGTGTGTGCACAGGCCGGGGGGCAGATGCCCTCCCCACGTTCTGCAGCTGAGAACCACGCCTTGCAACTGCTGCTGGAAGCTGAGAACAAGGGTGCTGCGTTCCTGAGCATGACTGACTTCAAGACAAAGGGCAGGTTCACCTACCCAGGAGGGAAGCCCCTGGTCTATTCCAACTGGGCCCCTGGGGAGCCCAACGATGAAAACGGCAATGAGCACTGTGTGGAGATCTTCACCAATGGCAAGTGGAACGACAAGCCCTGTGGAGCAAAGCGCCTTGTGATCTGCGAGTTCTGAGCCCTCGGGGTGGGTGGGGCAGCCGTGACGCAGGAGCCTGGCCCAGACCCGTGTGCTGCTGACATGACAAGGAAGAGCTGAGGGCTCTGAGGCCTGGCTTCTGCACAGAGACCTGGGATGAGGCCAGCCAAGGGCTCCCATGGAACTCCTCCTCTCTCAGAAAATACGAAACTGGCTTCACTGTCTGCTCTGTCAGAGGAAGAAGGGCCAGCCTGCTTTCCCAATTGCAAGGGATAAAATTAGTCTCCAAAATCCAAAGGCTCCTCCTCAGCCCTCTGCCTCCTCAAACTGTCACCCAGCTGGTTACTCCCTCCCTCCTCTGTCACTCCCTCATCTGTCACTCCTTCCTCTTGCTTTGGTGTCCCCTTATGGCAGTTCCTTATCTTCCTCTTTTGCTAGCCCCTCATCTTCTTCTTGACCACTTACTGGAGACCTGCTCAAGCCTTAGCTCTACATTCTCTCCACTCCTCACTCTCACTCCAGGGATGAGCTCATTCTGTTCAGGGCTCAGATCCCTGGCACCCACATTACATGACTGCTCAGGACCTCCCGGAGCCGGGGACCCCTTGGCCAAGGCCAGCTGGAGCCCCAGGGCTGGGCGGTTCCAGTGGCTGCTCCTTGTTTCAAGGCCTGAGCCCCGGAAGGTGCACAGCGCCGTGGGCTGACCTGGCAGGTCATCTGCCTCCCTGGCAGGACTGTGTGGCCCAGTTGAGTAGCCTCCTCCGCATCCCTGCACACCAGGACCTCATTCTGCCCTGTCATTGTGACTGCCTGTCGGCTCATGGGAGGGAGTCCCACCTGCACAATCCCCATTCCAGCGGAGATCTCAGGCACAGAGGGTCCAGCCACGCTCAGGTTCACCCCCAGCCCTGACCTGGCCTCCGTCCAGGAGGTTCTTCCCCCACACAGCCTCAGAGACAGCTGGCCAGTTTCTTCACCTCCTCCCATAGAGGGGAGTGGGGGGTGGCTTGCTCTAGACCCCAGTGCTACAACTTGGTCACATGAAAGGTCATCTGATCCTAAACCTTATACTTCTGGCCGGTCAACTTTTAGACCAAAGGCCTCTGTATACCAGTTGATTTTAATGACACTTGGGCTTAAGAAATTGGAAGGACACCCGGAAGAAGCACAGGCTCATAGGAGAGGCAACAAGACAGGAAAGCAGCCCTCCTTTGTTCCCAGGGACCAGAGGCCACACCCCTCTTCCCAACACTCAGCAGCCACACCTCAGATGTAGGACAGCAGGTCTGAAAGCAAAAAGCCACATGTAATAACCATGGTGTCAGATGGGGACGAGATTGATCGAGATGATCACTTAGTAGGTTATGTAATGACTAATCACTGGGATGTACACCTGAAATTAATATAACACAGTATGTCACCTATAATTTAAAAATGAAAAATAATTTAAATAAAGTGATTATTGATAGGTTAAAAAAAAGAAAAGGAAAAGGAAAAGAAAAACCACTCCTCCAAACAGCACACAGCTCAGTCTCTCTGCTGAGACCTTTTTCCTGTTACTGAAAAGAAAAAAAAAAAAAAAGCCCCAAGTCCTGGCAGCTTCTGAAATATGTCAGTTATGCAACAGTGAGCAAATAATCTTCAATTCAGGAGTCAAACCTGGACACCATCCACCAGGGAGCTTAGAAAGGTATTTCATTGCAAATACAAAGGAAAAAGCAGTGGAGATGGTTTAAGCCCAGGGAGGCATTTTTTCTAAGAATGAAGAGCTCTGAGGTGGCTCAAGGACTGCGGGTGCACAAGCGACGCTGTGCGGTCTCCCTGCTTCTGCCTCTGTGCATCCTCGTCTCTCTTCCTCCTTCTCCCACCACCTTCTTCTGCTTCAGGCTCTCAGCTGCCCAAGCACAGAGTCATGTGTCACACAGAGATCAGAAACGCTTGCTTGATATCAGGTCAAAATTCCTGTGGAAGTGAATCTGCCTGTCTCAGATGCTCACCTCTGGCCCGATAGACTAGGCCTGGGGGTGGACCCCACAGCACAGTATGGCCATTTGGACCCATGGAAGGTCATGGTGGTCTGGCAGTCCCTCTAAAAGTGACCACTTCCCATCCCAGCACGTGAGGCAACCTATTTCGTTGACAAAAGTGGAGGGAAATGGCAAAACTGACTCAATGTGAAGAAAAGAACTGTCTTGTGGGGTTGAAGACAGGACTGTTGAGATCCCAGGCCCTGGGAGAAGCTTTAGATCCACCTCAGCATGGGGTCCGGTTCGCTCTCCAGTACAGAGAACAAGTAAGGAGGGTCATTTGGGTTCCGTAGATACAACCCCACGAAAGCAAAGGATTAAGGCCAGTATTTCAGAAAATTCAGGTTTTAACCCTTTCTTAGCACAGAGACCTCTCCTACACTCACATTCATGGGCAGAGGTGAACACGGGCATTAAACAGCATTAGCCCGGCCCCACCCATAGTAGCCTTGGTTCCTAGTGTAGTAGCCTGGGTGCCAAGTGAAGCCAGGACTGCGTGACTCTGACCTCTCAAGAGATGCTATGACCCTCACAGTGCCAGGTGATGTCCTGGGAGCAGCCTGGGGTCCTTCCACGTGCAGAGGGTGACAACGACAGCAGCTCCATGGGGACGCCCCTGCTCAGTTCCATAGTATATTCTCAGATCACATCCTGGTTCTCAACCCTCCTGCTACTCAACCAACCCACTTGCCATCATGAACTGACAGTGGGGCGCACTCTGATGTTTGTTGGTGTTAGGATCTTTTATCTTTGTCCTGAATTTCATTGATATAAAACAACGAGAACTGAGTTGCTTAAGTTCGGGGCATTCTCAATCACTCTTATCTTCCGGATATCCTTAATTCAAGCTTAATGGTGTGCTTGACCTTTTCAAGCTACCAGTGTTTATATACTAGAGCCAAGAACCCAGGTATCTACTAGAGGGGACAACATATTTATAAGCTAAATATCTATCCAGGCACCTCATCATACTCTCATAGATGCTATTATCCCTGAACATCCCTGATATGAGGAATAAGCTGAAGAACTGTGTCCCTGCACATAATAGAGGCGCTCAACAGGAAGATTTGAAATGAGTGGATATTTGTAAAACCTTTTAACCAGGAGAATAGAGGAAAGCCATCTCTTTGTGGGATCAAGAAGCTACTCAGAGACCAAGACACTTCTTATTATTGTCACGCTGTGTCTATTAGGCCCCCTTATGGCCAATAGCAGGTGTCTTATCATAGGCTTTACTGTTGTTGCTTTTGTGTGTCTGTGAATATTTCAATACAAGAGACCTTATGAAGGCTGGCCTGTGACCTGTGTCGCTTCTGGGTAGAAGCAGATAAGGGCAGTTGCACTGTCTGAAATGCCCTTTTCTCCGCTGCCATGGTGGGCGCAGCAGCATTGCTGGTTACAACATGTTGTGTAACCCAGCATTCCCGAAACCTGAGCAAATGCAGGGGAAATAGCTGCTCTTGAAGATCACTTGGATTGTTCTACCTGGACCTTGAGTGAGATTTGGAGGTTGTCACTGCAGCATACGTAGCCCATGTTTACTGCATAAATTTTGAATATTAACCTACTTGACTTTCAGTTACCTGAGCAATATAGTCTCTCTCAGGCTGCCTGACTCAAACAACCTTGAGCTACAGAGGGACTCAGAAGGGTGCTCCCTACATGAGCAAAATGGTACTTTTCATATTTGTTTCATAAGAAGACAGTGAAAAAATGAAAGAGTTGAGTGAATGAAATCCTGAATTCCTATTTGTAAGCCTGTTTGTACGGTTGAATAAAGTGTTTTTAAGACATTTCCAGGCCCATTGACCTGAGGAAATAGCACTGTGACCCTACTGCCAGCCTCTCTACACTTTTATTAATTCCCTGAATGCTTCATTTCACATGTAAGTGGCTGGGGTCAGGCCAAGGTCAAAGGTCATATGACAACTTAAGGCCAAGGGAATGCGTTCTGTCATCAGAGGGCTGGATCAGGGCAGGAAGGGGAGGGTACAAGTGCTGCTGAGTTTTGAGCAAGCCCAGGACGCCTGGCCCCAGGCCACAGAGGCCTGAGAGGATAGGAAGAGGATGAGAGGGATGTGAGTTCTCCAAAGACTCAGTTCCAAAACAGAGTGAGGCTGGAGGACCTCATTAGGAGGTCTTATGATAGAATAAACAACCTAGAACAGTCAGAAAAATTACTTAAAGTACAATGAGAATGGAGTTGGTCCTCTTATGTCAAAGGTTTTATAAAACGAACATAATTATGATAGTGTGTTACTAATACAGGAACAGAGGGGCCAAATATAAAGGCCACCAAAACCAGGCCCGAGTATGTCCATACATATATGTCCTATATGCATGATAAGAATAGATTACCATGGTTATGGGAAAATAATGAATGTTTCAATTAATAATTCTCAGTTAAATGGGTAAGCATTCAGAGGAAAAATAAAATCTGATTTTTTACTTACTTATAAAATTCAAAATCTGAATTAAAATATAAAACTTCTCTGCCAAAAAGTAAAGCAATGTAAGATTAAAATTGAAATGCTCATTTATTTGCAAATAAATTTATATAAATTTACATAAATTTATATAAATTTATAAATAAATTTATATAACAGATAAATCAACAAGAAAATGAAGAATATTGAAGCAGGAATGAGAACAGAAATATCTACTAAAAGGAGAGAAAATTCATGAAATAAGATATACTGATGGCCAATAGTAATGAAACATGAAAAATGTACAATCTTAGTAGTAATTAAAGAAACTCAAATTAAACAGCAATAAGCTTCCAAAAATTTATGGACTAAAGTTCAAACTATACTAGAGGAAAATGTACTTTACTTTCATTGTAAAAAATGACAAAATAAAAGCATGGACATTGAGTGTGGTGTTAAGCCATCTCTGAAGCATCTATCCATCCTCCATCTCAGACCGTGGGTGCTTCTGCCTCTGGACTCCTCAGACCCCTTCCACATGGTGCATCCTAAATGCACCCAACCTTTCCTGGTCCCTGCCCTTGGGATGCTTGGGAACCAGACCTCAAGTAAGGGTAGATGCTCACCTAGGAACTGCAGACAGAGCACAAGAAAGGGTCCTCAAAGGAGGTCAAGGTTTTCTCTCCAAAGGATGTACTTGTTGGGTAAAGGGTCACACAGGGAACTCTCCTATGGACTCTGATAGTGCTTCTGTGGTCCCAATGCCACGGTTTGTTAGGTGAATAAGAAGCTGAACTTGGCAGAAGCACCAGGCAGAGCTGGACAATGGGATCTTTTCCACACACCATCTCAGATCCATTGGTAGTCACTGCAGGGTTAAAATGGCCCCGGGGTCTCATCCCAGCTGAGTATGTGGCAGTTGAGTGGCCAGGTCTGCTGCTGATATGGGGGAGGAGAGGGGCAACATGTGTGCTAGTGTTTGCTGTTCTTGGTGTAAGAGGTCAGGGCTCCACAGGACCTGAGGGAACCCAACCAGGGGGAGCCACTGAGCTGCATCAGTGAGCAAGTGAAGGCACCTTCTGGGTCTCCTGCAATAATTCCGGTGCTCCCATCAGCTGGGCTTCCAGGAAGACCAAGTTCAGTTACAACACAAACTAACAGCTAGTGGGGCAACAATGTCATCTCCACTGGAGACCTGCAGGAGATCCCCAACATCTCTATGTGGGCTGAGGTCTGCTAGGTGTCTTCATGGGTCCTAGGGCAGTCTCTCAAGTTTCCTTAGTTACAGGTCCTCAGCCTGAACTCCTCTGCACCACAACAGTCAGAGGTAAACACTTAGCAATGTTGTAAAAAGGAACCTGGTTCAAAGAGAAGTGCACAGTCTCTCCTGGCTGATGCTGAGGGGCGGGGAAGAGGGACGCATAGAGCTTGATTCTGGTTGAAGGTCACAGAGATACACAGCTAGCTAAAGGGGATGCCCACACATCCAGCCTCCACCAGCCAGACCTGTCCTTGCAGGGATTCTGACATCAGCCTAGACACAGAGATCTGAGGTGGGCAGGTAAGGAGGAGGACGTGGGGTGGCACTCTGAAGAGCTCACAGTGAAGGTGTGGACATGAGAGAGACACACAGACCAGGAGCAAAGAATTCCACCAGTTCCAGGGATTGCTGGACATGAGGGCTATCTGGTCACCCAGTGGGAGAGTATGTCTGGACCTGGCCCTACAGGGGAGGGGCATTGAGGAAATGCATTCTAACTGGATATAGCAATCAGGGCAGAAGGGAAGAAGGCAGGAACATCTGAAGTTGCAGACAAGGGCCCTACCACTCACCTGGCCCCCACGTTGGCTCTCTGAGTTTGCTAGCCCTGTCTTAGAGACACCAGCAGAGGGCAGCATGAAGCCACTGCTCCTGCTACACAGCTAAACCCAGTTATTCAAGAAAGGAAGCTGTGCCCAGAGCCATATTCCAAAATAAGTCCCGCAACTTCTCTCTTGGTTCCAGCTTGGAGTTGAGTCAAGCTCCAGAGAAGGTTGTGGGGTCACACATATTGGGGGACTGCAGTTCCTTCATTTATTTGTTTATTCATTTATTCACTCAACAGTTGTGGAGAGTGAGGTGGTCCCCAGCCCTATCATGGGCCCTGGACTTCATTGTATGACTCAGGTGATTATACTAATCACAGTAACACCAAGAAGGAATGCTTGCCAGTCAATCAGGGCCAGTGCGCTTCTGGCTGCCTTATTTGTGCCAGTCCATTTATTCCTCACAGCCCTGTGAGGGGGGCACTATTTATATCCCATGTTTACCAAGAAGGGAACCAACGTCCAGAGTGTGTGTGACTTGCTCAGGACCTCAGCTGCACAGGGTGTGAATCCAGGCATTCTGGAGCCAGCATCCTCATTTGAAAAAAATATATTTTCATTGATTTTAGAGAGGACGGGAGAAGGAGAGAGAGATAGTAACATCAATGATGTGAGAGAATCATTAATTGGCTGCCTCCTGCACGACCCTCACAGGGGATCAAGCCTGCAACCCAGGCATGTGCCCTTGACCGGAATCATACCTGGGACCCTTCTGTCTGTAGGCCGACCCTCTATGCACTGAGCGAAACCAGCCAGGGCTCCAGCGTCCTCTTAATGACTTTGCTACACTGACAAAATCCAACAAGTAAATGGTCAGGATGATTTCAGATGTCCACAACTGCCAATAAGAAAATAATCTTGGGTGTTGTAATGGGGACTGGGGTTGGAATAGCCGTACATTCAATGGTCAGATAAACGCTTTGAAGGGGAGGACAGTAGTGACAATAAGAGCCAGGACCTGCAGGAGGGGGATCATGTTATCACCCACACAATCTCTGTTGAGCCCAGGGGTCGTAGTGCTCAGCTCAAGGGCACTTGTGGACACTTTGTCCATGACCAAGCATGTGCGTACCTCACCCAGAGGCCCTGACACCACCTGAAGCCAATGCTCCTCAGTGAGGGGTGTGCATAGTAAGGCACCTGGATATAGGCTGGGAGTGGGGGGGTGGGGAGGTAGGGGCTGAGGCTGCTAACAGCAGGATGCTGGGAATTTCAACCACTGGGTCTCCTGGTTTCTATACCGAAACTCACACACTCACACATGCACAAAGATTGCAAATTCATGTGCACAATTCCCCATCAGGGGTTCACCTGCACAGTGCCTCACCTTCTCTGACACTCGGCAGAGGTGTTCCAGACCCAGGCCCATTGCCTGAAGCCAGGAGGCAGTCAGACCCTGGAAATGCAGAGGGAAGGATTTGGGTCAGCAGTTGTGTTTTACTCGTGGGACATGAGCAGCTGAAGGATGTTATTTGGGATCTGACACTGTGGAGTTAAGCAGGACCCCCTTCACCTTGTGAAGGGCTACACGGATGGAGAAGCCCTGGCCCCCTGGCTTCTGGGTCTCGCTGTGAAATAAAAGGCAGGCACAGAGCTGCTAGGATGGTTGTATTTCCTTGAGCAGTGGTTTCCAAAACTGGCCAAACATCTGGATCGCCTAGGGACCTCACCACAGTGATGGCCTCTGAGCTTTTGATGCACTGGGTCCAGAGTGGAACGAACTTGACCCTATGACTCTGCCAAGCCTTCCAGGTAGCTCTGCTGGCATCCCTCTGAAGAGCCACATGAGGTGGCACTCAGGGTTACAAAGACAACATCACTTTGCAAAGTTCACTTTCCAACATCGCCATGATGACATTGGGTCTCTTCCTGGTTAATGGGTATGAATCCCTGATTCTTGGCAGGTTAATGCACAGGTCAGTTACACAATTATGACAAACAACCTTCCAGGTCAGAGGCCCTCTGCCACCTGCAAATACAAGTCCAGCTCTGACTGTGACCCGGCACATGTGGACCTCTGACGGCCACACAGAGGGAAGCAGGTGGCCTGGGGCACAAAGGAGGGCTGAGGAATGCAAATCCTAGGCCATTAGCCAGTACCCTATGTCCCCATCCTCTGGCGTGGGCATGGCTGAGAGTGAGAACAGCAGAGCCTTAGGGCTGCACAGAAAGATGATTCTGCAGGCATGAGGCCCTGCAATTCCAGGTAGAGAGCCCAGCTGGAGCAGGTCCTTGAACACTGCAAGCTTTGGTAGCTGTTTCCCCTCTGGTTGCAGAAGCAAATCACACTGGCTGGGTCTATGCTCCCTCAGGAGACCGTTGACTTACATGTAGTTTAAATTCAAGGTTCCCATCTTGAGAGCAAGGTGGACTCGCCATTCTAACTTTCTCGGTCTGGCTTTCTATGGACTTGAGAAATAGGTGATCCGGTTCAGGCCACAATGACTTTGGACAAAATGGCAGGTAACAAAGACTGAAAAGTTCTGAGATCCTGCAGTGTTTGCTCCTGAAATGGGCCCCACGGATCTGAATCTGTGTGACCATTGACTCCTCCAGCTTTAGCAGGGAGAAGCCTTGACAGAGCAATTTAGATAGAGATTGAGGCCCAGGGAGCTCACATGCCACTCAAAGCATTAGGCAGGGAGATGCATGATAACCTTGCACTTCCCACCAACCTACTGCCTCTCCTCTAGCCTCAACATGGCACAGACACCCAGGCCTGGTTCTCCCTTGGGCACAACCCTGGAGTCAGAGCCCAGGCTCCACAGACGTCTCAGCTCCAGCCTCCTGTCCAGGAATGCACTGAGCCATGACCTTCGGGTCCTCACTCTTTGCTAGACGCAGCAGAGAAAAACTGCAGCTCAGATAGGCCTGCCAATTCTTGGTCCAAAAGCCAGCCTGGGGAGGGATTCGGCAAACAGCGGGGCTCAAGAGGTCCCTCAGTCCTCCCCATTCCTGACGTCCAAGGGGAATGTGCTGCTTAAGGCCCAAAGGCCTGTCCTTGGAGCCCCTGGTTTGATTAGGTCCCCTGTGCAAGAGATGTCGTCATCGTATATCCCTGGGTGAAGGGAACTGCCTGCCCTTAGCCCGTGAGGGAGTGAGAGAGGCTGTCTGGAGAGTCTCCTTGAATCCATATGTCCCTCTTGTTCCAGGTCCTGGGAAGCCTGGATGAACTGCAGTTACTATCTTTAGACGCTCATGAGAATCCTGTAGCTTTAGATTTATGCCTCCTTCACCTGAGCTAACTTGCATAGGTCCCCCTATTGCTGATAAGAATTGGGAAGTGAATTTCAGGGAGGTGGTGGCCTCAATCCTAGTTCGAGGCAGAATGGTGGCAGTCAGATGCATTTAGAGAGAGGAGCTCTGAAAAGAGTATCAGGTGCAAGGTCAGGGGAAGAACAGGCAGAGGAGAAGGCTGGAAGGGGATTGGAAGAATTTGAGCTTATCCTGTAGATTTTTACTGTTTCCCTAACTAGGGGGCAACCATTCATATGGGGAAACAATCTATGTGAAGTACATGACTGTCTTCTACAATTTCATATCTAAAGATACTGTCCTTTATGCACTGTATAAACATGAAGACATTCTCTTCAGGGGAGAACATAATCCCACTACCCCTTACAGAAAACAAAAAGAATTATATGATGGTTACCAGTCCGTGTTCTCCTGGTTTTCTTGGCTGTGAGAAAATTTAGGCCTTAACTTTCATGCTTGGTTGCAGTAATCCTTCTTTGCTGAGTCATCGTATGTGTATCTTCCTTTCTTCTTAAAAGTTTCTGTTCTTCCCTTTTTCTATTTGCCTTGACCATTGGTTTGATAGGTGCCTCTAAACTTGAAGTAGTCTCCCACTCCTCTGGTAAGCAGAATGGACTTTAATTGAAAATAGAGTATTATTCTGCTCGACATCACAAAATTATTCTTGGTATTGCACCCAAGTGCAGTGCTTGAAGGAGAGTCTCCTGGGATTGAAAACACAGAAATGTGACAGTCTCGGTGTGCTAGAGGCCAGGTCCTGCCCTGTCACCCCTACCTTGCCAGCCTTCAGCATTTCCCAGGCCACCTCTCACCCCTGCCCTGCAGTCCTGCAGAAGGAGGGCACCTGGGAGAGGCCCCTCCCTACATTCACTTGTCAGATCCAATCTATGCATCCATGTGGGGATTTTTGGGGTGTACCCATTCAACAAATACTCATCCAGCACATCCTAAGTTTATGGTGCTCTCTCTGGTAGTTCAGATACAAAGAAAAACAGAATAGAAAACTAATTTTAATAAAAACATTTTATTAAGTGTCCTTTGGGATATTCATGAACTATATTTCAATCTTATTTGGTGAATGGCCTCAAAGTGGAGCTGAAATTCACTCTCTCCCCAGTTTGCTGCATGGGTTCTGCAGCATCTCAGCTCCACCGACCCTGAAATTGCTACAAACATGCATGGTCATGAGCAGGATTGTGCGCCCACAGCATCAGAATCCTGCTCAGAGGGGGTTTGGTTCGCCTACTGGTTGATGCTGCATCATTTGACCCACAGGGTGTGAAGCTCACCATTGGGGAGTTTTTCCTCTTGAGTCTACTAATAGTGGACCCATTGACCTATCATGGGATGAGGGTGTCCCTAGAGGAAGAGAACACTGAACACGGACAGACTGAGACTGATAGTGCCCTGTGAAGAGGGAGGTCAGGAGTCTGCCTGACCTTTTGCCCCCCTCAGTGATGCTGGCATGGGTCATATCAAATCAGTCCTAAAAGTATGCTGGGAGGAAAGGCTGTCCTTTGTCCTCAAGATTGCCCTGGTGACTCTAAGGAGGCCACAGCCACTTGGGGATTCCTGGGACTAATCATGGTGCCGTGTTGGTGTGGAAGCAAAAGGGGTTCCATGGAACGTAACCTCCCAGGGTGATCTGATCACAGATTTCTAACTGGGCAGGTCACAGTGAGTAGTCACACTCCAGGCATCTAGTGTTTTTAGTAAAAGGGTTAACACACCTTTGAACTGCCTCTTTGCAGATGCCTCAAGAGAAACCACCCTCAACAGAGCACGGAATCTCGTCACCTACCCTGCAATCCATTTTCTGCCTGGCTTTCCTCCACCTTCAGTTTTCTCCCTTACATCCTCACTTCCAAGTGCAAAAAGGAAGCTAAAAACTGTCATTCTGAGAAGCATTTTCTCAGGCTGTTGTCTGGCTTCCAGGTGTATCCTTTGTTTAGTTCAGATAAACTTTTATAAACATTCTCTACAGCTTTGGACTTCTAACATGGACATTGGATATTGCGAGCTGTTACAGTAGGCAAAGATTTTTCTGGTGCAGCACATGAGCAGCTAAAGACATATCCATGTCACAGATAGCACTGGGTTAGCCATGGGGAAGGATCAAGTGCATCAAGTGGTGGCAGCTTTGGACAAAAGGAATTGGATCTCTTGGAGGCTGAGATCTGCTGCTGACTGACACAGATGTGGCCCTCCATGGGTCCCTGTGGCTGGCCACAGTGTCCTCCCTGAGAAAGGACAGGGCTAGACTGGGCCCTTTCCATGGTGTGACTGTGACCCAGTGCTATGCTCTTACGCAAGACAGAGGATGTCCTCTGCCAAGAACTGGACCAGAAACCCTTATGTCAGCCTCTTTTTACTCCCTAATCCCATAATCAAATCTATCCCTTCATTTTCCTCCCATCCCCACCAACAAATGAGTCAACACTGGGCATGAGAAACACATCACTGAATTTTCTTTTAGGGCAGCAGAGAGCTCAGTAGAGCCAAGGAGGGGTTGAGGAACTGCCTCTTCAGGCTGGGAATTCACAGACGGCCACAAAGGAGTAAGAGCAGGAGACAGCATTCCAGATCCCATCCTTTAGAAGGATCACACAGTCCTCCCCTGAGCCAAAGTCATTAGGCTCATCCTTCTTCCAGTTGCTATAGGTCAGCCTCCCTCCTGTCACATACACAAACTGGCCTTCGGTCGCTTCATCTGTGATGCCCAGGAAGGCATGGTCATTGGCCAAGTCCATGATGGCTTTGTTCTCCTCGGCGTTCTTGGGGGTGGCCACGGTGGCCTGGAGCTCAGCACACAGAGCCTTCACTTTGGAAAAAGGCATCTTTTCACTGTTGGGCACATAGAGCTTCTTTCCAGATCTCTTGCCCAAGGAGAAGGTTTGCACTGAAATCACAAAGGATGGGTGGGATTGACTCGGCCTGGAGCCCAGGCCAGTAGGTGACCACGCCCTTGTTGGGGAGTCAGGACTCTGAAAAGGAGCCCATGTGCAACCCCCTCAGGTCAGGTCCTAGTGAGGGGGAGCTCCTCAGGGTAGGGAAGGCCCTGGCAGAGCCCCGCCTCTCCTGGGGGAGCCTGTCCTGGAGACATTCCCCCTGCACAAACTGCCCCAGTGCAGGTGGACAGGGAAACAGGCGTGGGCACCGCTGCCAGGCTTGGATGCCAGGATAGAAAGGGGCAGGGACAGCCATCTGAGTACAGTGGGTGCTGAGGAAGGAGCAAGGATTTGGAGGCAGCAGACCTCCATGCAAGCTTTCCTTTACTGCTTCCCATCTGGGTGATGGTGAATGAATTATCTGTAAATCCTGGACCTATTTCCTTTAACTTGTAAGTTAAATAAGCATAATGCTCACAAACAGCAGTGTTGAGAGGACAGAATGAAACCATATTATGAGAAATTACCAACCTAGCACAGGTCCTGGTATATAATCTGTGTACACAATTGTTAGTTCTCTTCCACCTCCTGAAAACCCAGAGCACTCAAGCACAAGGGGAGAGCGGGAACCCAGTGAGGCAGGAAGAGGCTTACATTTTTTGATGCGGTCCAGTACTGCCTCCAGGCTCCTCAGCTCTCTCTCTAAGTTAGCCAGCTTAGTCTCCGTAACTGCAAAGCAACGGGAGAAGGGCACATATTGAGAAAAAGACCCTAAATTCAAGAACAGAGTATATTTTAGGGGGAAAAAGTATGCTTTTTATAGAAAAATAAGAAAACAAAAGGAAGAGAGAAAACAAAACATAACTGTATTCCTTCTCAGACATAATTCATAACTTTTATAAACTGTAACTCTGAAACTAGGAATAACACTAGCAATAATGGTAACTTTCAAACTCTAGTTCTGGATCCTTTTCTTCACACACTGGTTAAATATGTAATATTACACTCATTTATAGGAAAAGACCGAACTCAATCTCTGTTTTGAAAAATTTTCTTAACCATGTTTTCATTTCTTATTCTAGGCGAGCTCTTTAATTTCTATTATAAAAACCCCTTGGCCGGGACGCTGTCACGTTGTGACAAAGAAAGACTGGTCACCAGGAGGCTGTGTGCAAGCCAA
>NW_005363687.1:84472-128728 GCF_000412655.1 Myotis brandtii
GGGGTCTTGACTCTGGGTCTCCTGGCCCAGTGGGACTTGGGGTGTCCTGTGGAATGGTGGATCATTAGTATTCTTATCATTGTGATGGGCCAGTGGGCAAATATTTATGTGAGGTCATCATTTTTGTTTTGTTGTTACTAATTACTTTATTTCACTTTGGATGAATTTATTTAGTTACTCTATGCATTACTCTATTGCACCAGGGATTTTATGAAGCAGCCCATCTTCCTGCCACTCTTGTGAGAACAAACTTAAACCCAACACCCAAGAGGACCGGTTTCCTCCTGGGCATCCTGGAGCCTGGCATCGGCTGCTCCAGCTGAGGGAGCTGGTCCATCGGCAGGGGCCACGAGGGGTGGCCAGCAGGGTTGCAAGTCTGTTCTCAGGCGCCTGTGGGAATCCCTTCAGGCCCCAAGTAGGACTGGGAGGAGTGAGAGTGCTGGGTCAGGAGGCACAGGGGAGGTCTGCCAGTGGGGCAGCGGAGAAGGGCCCCTCCCACCTGGCCCTCCAGTTCCCAGGCTGGCCCTCAAGCCCACGCCGTGCTGAGATGAGCTCCTTACCTGAGCTGTCTCCACGATCTCCTTTTTGGGCCTTCACTCCTTGCGTCCCAGGAGCCCCTCTACTTCCTGGAGGCCCCAGTTTCCCTGGAGGGCCCTGCAAGCCTCGGAGCCCTGCCCTGTTGGAAGATGAAGGACATGTGGCCCAGTGTCTGTCTCTCATTCTTTTCCTCCAAAAGCTCAACACTAGATTCACGTTGACTCTAGAAACCACTTGCCTCCAGTGCCAGCTGCCCGGGCTGCAGGTACCACCTCTTACGGACAAGCACACACCACCAATTCCCCCATTGAAAGGTGGGAACCAGGTCACAACAGCGTCTTTGTTTAGGAGACAATGACAATGTACAGGAATTATTCTGAGTGATTCATCCCCATCATAATGTAAGGGGAGCCTGCTCATGGCTCTGTCCCAGATCCCTCTGGGGAGTAAAGATTCAAGAAGTCAGACCAGCCTGGGTACCTGGTTCTCCTTTTTCCCCTTGGCTCCGTCTCGCCCATCTCTGCCTGGGGTGCCATTGGTGACCAGGATGCCACAGGCAATCACTGAGCAGGCCTCCTGGGCATCTTCACAGGTTGTGGGTTCTGAGAAGGACACTGTCACCACACACAGAAGGGTGGGAAGTGATGCAAACCACAACATGGCCCTCACCTGATAGTGGAGAGAGTGAGGGAAAGAATTGCATCTCATCCCGTGTAGCCAACATCTGCTACCACCTCTGGTGTGTTGGACCCTGTGCTCGGGACAGCAGACACGCCAGCTTTGACTCTGACTTTCTCCCAGGCTGCTAGGGAGACAGACAACTTACACATTCACTACTGTAATGTGTAATACTCATGAAACCATAATATGGTTTCATGTACATAATGTACTGGCTGAGCTCTCAAGGCCTCTACAAAACCATATACTTTTTTTCCAACTGAATTAGAATTCTTAATTCTTAGAAAACTTAACTTGTAGTGACATCTAAAAGCAAGTAATTAGCATATTTTTGGATTGACAAATTTATGAATACATTTTACAACTTCTAGAAATAGGTGTTTTTCATTGGCAAATAGACTCACATTTTCAAGCGACATACTTCAAATAAAGTACAAAATATATTCATTCCCAGATTCAAATTTATTTGTTCTTACTAACTGTATGAGATTTTAAAGTTAATTATTACCCAAGCCATTTTATTGACAAATTTTGTAACAGAGATAAATAACATGAACTTTGTTTTGTAAACCCAGGCAAAGCAAACACGTATTTTATGTTAATAACTTTGAAAGACCTTCACTAACCTTAAACCACCATTTGAATTCTTGGTGATTATTGCATTCCTTTAGTGTGTTGCTTAATTACCTAGTGATCCTGCCAACTTTTTAAAATGCTGGAGATGAGGGAGGGTATTAGGCTTGGACAACTTCCTCCACCACTTTTTTAAAAGTGTCAGTTTTTGCCTCTCACAGTGGGGTGGGGCAGTCACCCCTACTGCTCCTGCTGCCCACACAGAGTTTGGGGGAGGCACCAATTCCTGCGCTGTCCCCGGGACCACAGCATCCTCAGGGCCCCCAGAAGAATTTTGGGGGTTTAAAAGAACCATTTACTTTTTTTAAAAAAATATGTTTTTATTGACTTTAGAGAAAGAGAGGAAGGGAAAATGACAGAGAGAGAAACATCAATTGGCTAACTCCTGCGCACCCCCTACTGGGGATGGAGCCTGCAACCCAGGCATGTGCCCTGATCAGGAACTGAACTGGTGATCTTTCAGTTCATGGGATGATGCTCAACCAACTGAGCCACTCTGGCCAGGCAAGAGACCCATTTTCTTTATTTTCCTTTCATTTGCCAGCGGCAGCTTTCACACCACTGATTCCAGGACCAAAAATAGTCCTATTGGTGTTTTCCAGGTGGTCCCCAACTGTCAATCAGGGCTGCCACCTGGGATTTCCCCAGTACATTCACAGCACCTCCCATCCTGCCTCCACCAACTGGACTACGCGACTGGTTCTGCAAAGAGCTGAGGTCTGAGAGAAACATCAGTGTGTTGCTTGCTGGTTTTTTTTTTTTTATGATTTCAGAGAGCGAGAGAGAGATAGAAACATCAATGATGAGAGAGAATCATTGATTGGCTACCTCCTGCACGCCTCATACTGGGGATCGAGCCCACAGCCCGGGCATGTGCCCTGACCAGTAATGGAGCCTGGGACCTAAGCTCTATCCACTGAGCCAAACCGGCTAGGGCTTTCCTGCTGGTTTTAAAGAAATAAACCAGAGGACTGGCTGTGAAGGACCTGGGTTCATTAGACTTATGTGGACACCGGTGGGGCCTGCTGGTGAAGTTTTCCGCATCACAGGCTTTCACAGCTCATGGTTATAGAGAGTCCAGAAAACAAAGCAAGCAAGTGTGGGCAGGGGGTGGGGTGTACCTGTGTGCAAACTGTGTGAGATCAAAATGCCAGCTGTTTCCCTGCAGTTTGCAGTCTGGGCTCACACACTCACCAGGCTCCCAAGGTCCCACGGTCCACTTCCAGATGGCCTTCCTCAGAGTCCCACAGGGTGCGAGGCTCACATACCGTACACTGGCATATGTTATGGGATATTTTCAAAAGCATAAAGGACTCGGTGGATATACCATGAAACTAAGATTAAAATAAGAATCTGAAGTAAGAGAGTTTAAAAAAAAAGTTTTGATGACTTAGGAAGGAAGATTAACCATAAGGCTGGCAACTTAGGGTCTTTGTTGACCTTTGCCAATGAGATTGAAATAATGGAGTAGGAACAGAGGCACTAGTGACTGGAGTTGAGAAAAGAATTAAAGCAAGGAATTGAAAGTCTGGTGGAAATGTTTTTTGGAAGCAGCTTAATAGAGGAGTCACAGGGAAGGTTGCCACATCGTGTGAATTCAAGTTACTGAGAGAAAAAATAAAACAAAAAACACCTCATATGAACTCTGGATTATTGGGGGGAGGGAGGATGCAGCCAGATAAATTAGTTTGGGTTCAACCTTATTTTGGTTTGCTCTCCTAGTCTCCAAACTCCTTCAACACTTCCAGCTTCGCACATGTCGCCTCTCCTGCCTCAGAACACCTAGTGCTGCCCAGATGCACTGGCTGAGCTCTCAAGGCCTCGAACTCCTAGCAGCAGCCAGGACCCATCTGCAGGCAGGACTCACAGGCCTCCATGAGGTCATCTGCCCATCAAGTCTGTTCCTGGTGCTTATCCTTCATTTTGGTGGGGAGGCATGATCTATGCTGGAATCAAGTCAGAAATTCCCTCCGCCTGCACCTCAGCCATTGACTTCCCCAATTAAAAATCGTACTTTCACCTGCTTTGTGTTCCTCTGGGCATATTCCTCTTCTTAGAGTTAGACCTCAGGCAAGTTAATCTCTGTGCTTCAGTGTCCTCAGGTAGCCAAGACCCTTGTGACTTCAATGCCCCTATTAATTTGGCAACTACAATGAAATAATTTAATTCTTTTCTTTCTTTTGAAATATATCTATTTATTTATTGTATTAAATTTATTGGGGTACCATTGGTTAATAGGATCATATAGGTTTCAAATGTATATTTCTATGATACATGACATAAACATTGCATTGTGTGCCCACAAACCTTTGTCAAATCATCTTCCATTACCATACATTTGGCTTTTGTTTTTTTTCCCCTCTACTACCCTCCACCTTCTTTTGTCTGGTAATCACCATAGTGTTGTCTGTGTCTATGAGTTTCAGTTTTATATCCCACATATGAATTAAATCATATTGTTCTTACATTTCTCTGACTTCCATTTTTTCTTTTTTTAATGTATTTTTATTGATTTCAGAGAGGAAGGGAGAGGAAGAGAAAGAGATAGAAACATTAATGATGAGAGAGAATCATTAATTGGCTGTCTCTTACACACCCCACTCTGGGGATCGAGCCCGCAACCTGGGCACGTGCCCTGACCGAGAATTGAACCGTGAACTCCTGGTTTATAGGTCAACACTTAACCACTGAGCCATGCTGAACAGGCCTGACTGACATTTTTTGCATAGGATAATATTCTCAAGATCAATTCATGTTATCACAAATGGCAGTATTTCATTTTTTCTTATGGCTGAGCAGTATCCATAGTATGTATGTACCACATCTTTATCCAATCTTCTATCGAAGGACACTTGGGTTGTCTCCATGTCTTGGCCACCGTGAATAATGCTTCAATGAACACAGGGGTATATATATATCTTTGTGAATAAATGTTTTTGAGCTTGGGTGTAGATACCCAGAAGAGGGACTGTTGGATTCTATGATAACTCTCTTCTTAATTTTTTGAGAATCATCCAGACTGTTTTCCATAGTGGCTGTTTACATTCCCACCAGCAGTGAATGAGCATTCCTTTTTCTTCAGAGCCTCTCTAACACTTGTTATTACCTGTCTTGTTGATAATAGCCGTTCCAACAGCTGTGATGTGGTATCACATTGTAGTTTTTCTTTGCATTTCTCTAGTAGCTAGTGAAGTTTAACATGTTTTCGTATTCTGTTGACTATGTCTTCTTGGGAGAGCTGCTTGTTTAGGTCCTCTGCCCATTTCTTTATCAGATTGTTTGTTTTCTTAGTGTTGTCTGAGTTCTTTATGTATTTTGGATATTAACCCCTTGTTGGAGCTGTTGTTTGCAAATAGCATCTCCCATTCAGTTGGTTGCCTTTTTGTTTTGTTGTCAGTTTCTTTTGCTGCACAGAGCTTTTTAGTTTGATATAGTTCATGTCATTTATTTTTTCCTTTTCTTTCCTTTGCGGTCAAATTCATAAAATGTTCTCTACAACCAAGGTCCCTATGTTTAGGACCTATGTTTTCTTGTATGCAATTAATTGTTTGAGATCTTATATTTAGGTTCTTGATCTACTTTGTATTAATTTTTGTACCTAGGGAAAAACTGTAATCTAGTTTTATTCTTTTGCATCTGGCTTTCCAACTTTCCCAGTGCCATTTATTGAAGAGGCTTTCTTTACTCTTTATGGTGTTTTGGGCTCCTGTGTCAAAAATTATTTGCCCATATACATGTGGTTTTATTTCTGGGCTCTCAATTCTGTTGTATTGGTCTGTGTGTTTGTTTTTCTGCTAATGTCATACTGTTTTGATTATTATATCTCTGTAGTATAATTTGAAGCAGGTAGTGTGATACCTCTGGTTTCGTTCTTTTCACTCAGGAATGCTCTGGTTATTAGGGAGTCTTCGTGGTTCCATACAAAACTTATGTGTTTGGTTCTGTTTGTTTAAAAAAATGACTTTGGATTTTTATAGGACTCACATTAAATCTACATATTATTTTGGGTAATATGGCCATTTTGGCTATATTGATTCTTCCTATTCAGGAATACGGAATATCTTTTCATTTTATTGTGTCTTTTTCAATGTCTTTTAATCATGCTTTGTAGTTTTCAGTACATAAGTCCTTCACATCCTTTGTTCAGTTTATTCCAAGGAATTTTATTCTTACGGTTGAAATTGCAAAAGGACTTTTATTTTCATTTATTTTTTTGAGGTTTTGTTGTTAATATATAGGAAAGCCGTGGATTTTTTACATTGATTTTATATCCTGCAATTTTCAGTTTTACACCATTAAGTATGATAAAGGCTGGAGGTTTATCATATATGGTCTTTATTATGTTGAGGTACTTTCCTTTTAGACCCATTCTATTGAGTATTTTAATCATCACTGCATGTTGTATCTTATCAAATGCTTTTTCTGCATCTATTGATAGGATCATATGACTTTTTATCCTTTATTTTGTAACTGTGGTGTGTTACCCTGGTTGATTGTATATGCTGGCTGAGTTATCCTTCTGCCCTTAGAATGAACCCCACTTAATCACAATGTATTATTTTTTAAAATGTATCATTGCATTCCATTGCCTAGTATTTTGTTTAGGATTATTGCATCTTCATTAGTCAGTGATATTGGTCTGTAGTTTTCTTTTTCTGTGTTATTCTTGCCTGGTTTTGGTATGAGGGTTAGGTTGGCCTTATAAAATGTGTTAGGAAGTATTGCCTCTTCTTAAATATTTTGGAAGATTTTCAGAAGAATAGGCATCAAATTTTTGGATATTTGGTGGAATTTACTAGGGAAGCCATCTGGTGCTATATTTTTATTTTTTGCATGTTTTTTGATGGCCATTTTTAGTCTTTATGCCTACGTTTCCTCCCTTCTCTCTCTTTCTTTTCTTTTTTTATTTTTTTAAAATATATTTTATTGATTTTTTACAGAGAGGAAGGGAGAGGGATAGAGAGTTAGAAACATCGATGAGAGAGAAACATTGATCAGCTGCCTCCTACACACTCCCCAATGGGGTTGTGACCACAACCAAGGTACATGCCCTTGACCAGAATCAAACCTGGAACCCTTGAGTCTGCAGGCCAATGCTCTATCCACTAAGCCAAACTGGTTAGGGCTCTCTTTTTCTTCTTAAAACAGTCTCTTCAGCATTTCTTGCAATGCTGGTTGAGTGGCAATAAAGTCCTTTAGCTTTTGTGTGTGTTTTTTGTGTGTGTGTCTGGGAAGCTATTTATTTCACCTTCAATTGTGAATGATAGCTTTGCTGGCTAGAGTAGTCTTGGAGTCAGATCCTTGCTTTTCATGACTTTGAATACTTCATGCCATTCACTTCTGGCTTATAGTGTTTCTGTTGAGAAATCAACTGACAGCTTTATGGGAGCTCAATTGTAGGTAACTGACTTTCTTTTGCTGCCCATAAGATTCTGTCTTTGTCTTTAAAGTTTGCCATTTTAATAGTGTTGTATCTTGATGTTGGTCTCTTTGTCCTCATGTTTATTGGGACTTTCTGAACTTGTATGACATTTTCCTTGTCCAGGTTAGGAAGTTTCCTTTCATTCTTTCTTCAAACAGGTTCTTTCTCCCTTGCTCACTCTCCTCTCCCTCTGGTACCCCTATTTGTGTGTATTGTTACGCTTCATGTTGTCCCAAAGTTCCCTTACACTATCCTTGTGTTTCTCTTTTACAAAAAAATTTTTTTTGTTGCTCTGACTGTTTTTCTTACATTGTCATTTAAATCACTGATTCTCTCCTCTGCTTCTTCCAGCCTATTTTAAATTTTTTTTTCAGTGTATTCTTGATGTCAGCTATGGGACTACAGGCAACTTCATTTCTGACTGGTTATTATTCATGAAAGCCATTGTGATCATCATTTCAGATCTGACTCTTCTCACCTGTGTTGGTGTAACTGAGGAAGGCAAAGGATATCATTGTAACAGAAGTGTCTGGGTTGGATCATAAATAAAATTAGACTCTGTTTTAATGTGGAGTTAGATGAAGGAAACACTACAGTCTGTGTTATAGGGGGATCCCAAGGCATTGAGAGGGAGTACTTAATAGGCTAGGCAGTAGCAGTTAATAGAAGCTAAGTTGCAAACAGAGAAAACATATAGAGCTTCTGAAATAAAAGTCTGAAAATAATAGGAGTTTGTCTAGCAACCAGGATAAGACTTGTCAGGTAGGCTCTGTGGGGAGTGGAGAGCAATGGTTCAGTTCAGTTCAGCCTCCATGCTGATCCAGATCTCTGAGAGGCACACGAGCATCCTAGGATGGGGATGTTAATAATGAACGAGTTTTATCATTTGGGCACAAGTGGCTCTACTATGGGATCCTGCTTCAAAAAAATTGCATTATGGGAAACAAGACCCTTTCCTACCAGCCGAGGAAACTGGCATTATAGCCTCTACAACACACAAGGGGATGCCACAGCAGCAACAACACCCAGGAGCAGTTGGCACCACCAATGGAGTGGCCAAAGGAGAGCATTGCAGGCATTCGGCAGCTGGTGTGTGGACCTAGGCAAAGGCTTGATGCAAGAGGTGAAGTCACAGGGATCTAGAAGGGAGCAGAGATGACAGCAACAGCAGTAGGTCAGGCAACTGCCCCATGGCCACTGGAAGTGAGAGTTTCCTGGGGGACGCCCGCAATAGTGTATCAGAGGCTCAGGGGTCAAAACTGCTTCCTAAAGCAATACACAGAGGAAACACCAGCTAAGGAAGTGGAGAGATGAAGGCAAGGATGTAAGGACTCCATCCCATAAAAAGCAAGTGAGGGGCACTCCAAGATCTAGACCAGGAAGCAAAAGAGTGACCCCTGCAGGTGGCAGCTCCCCTGCCACTGTCCTCACAGAATGCTGCAGCCTCTGCAACCCCTCTCGCTCCTCCACCCCTGCCCAGAAATGCCAAGAAGCTTCCAGCTCTTTCCCACTATCTGGGTAGTAATGTTGACGTGAAGGACAAAGAGAAGTTGGTACAACAAGCTATGCTCTTGAAATATGCAAATGCATATGCTTTTGCAATAGTTGTAGGTTATTGTGCAACTTGCTTCCTCATCTGCCCCTCACTCTGCTTCCCTGGCTTGATCTTCTGTGGAACTCAGATTCGTGGAAATCTGTAAAACCCAGACATTGATGATGCCGCTGAACTCACAGGGCTCAGTGAGGTGCAGATGAGGCCATGGACTGAGGGTGCTCTGTAAACTCTAAGGTGACATGTGTGTGGTGTTGGGAAAGTTTCCAGAACCCAGGTGGGGGTGAGAGTGAGTCAACAAGGAAGAAAATTGTCCAAAAGAGTTCTTAGAAGACCAACACCTGGTGGTTCAGCATAAATAGCCTGTGCCTGTGGGCCAAGGAAACGCTCATTTGCCTGGAGACCCTGACCCTGGAGGAAGCAATGGTGAGTGTCACTGCGGGACTGTCTTTTTGTTTCCTCTGTGTCCAGCGAATGTCCCCCTGCCCATTTGGGGGGCTCTAATGCACTGGTGTTGAGGAAGACAGGGTCTATGTAGCTCTTCTGCTCTGGGAGGTGTGAGTGTGGGTGTGGGTATGAAAGGGCAGCATAGTGGGGGAAGAAGGACCATTCTTATGCCCCATACTCTGCTTCCTTTGCTCAGTGGGAGATTAGCCTTCTGGGCTGGGGGAGGGTGGGTGAGTGGGATATGACACCCATCTGGATCCCAGATGCCACTGTCAGGAAGCCTGAGGTGGGAATGCAATTTCAACTTCTCGCTTGGCTCTCTCCATCCGTGATTTCTTCAGAAAAGAAGGTGGTGGAGGAGAAACAGCCCAGGCATTCCCAGGCCTGGGGTCAAAGTCCATCCTGGGACCAACTGCCCGTTGGACATGGATAAACATGATTTTCTTTTAGCTCATATTTTGTTCTAAAAATACACCCACTGAACAAGTTTACTAATTTCCAATTAATTTTTAGAGGCGTCATTTTTCAATAATACTTTAGTCTAACATTGAGGCATAAAGTGAACATTATGTTGGTTTAAGGGGATGTGGCTCTGCCCAATACCTCTATAGGCCCAGGGAGGAGGCCTCATCCAAGTCCTAGGTCCCCAACCCTGTGAGGGGGCTCCTGCCCAGGCCCCTTTCTCCTACAATGAGCTGTGGTGCCCTCTGTGCCATCTTGAGCTGTTGGGCAGAATGCCTGTGGCTTTTCATTCTTCCCCAGATGTGGGCACAGGGCCCTTGATGTGGCAGCTGCACACCAGGGGGCAATGCCCTGGCTCTGGCTGGAGCCTTTGGTGCTCGTGGCCGAGCCTCTGCCCCAGCAAGTGCCACTCTGCTGGCCTGTGAGCTTGCCTGGTGGTTAGAGACTCCCATGATGCCCGAGGAAGTGGTAAACTCAGAATGAGAAAGAACTGGTGCCAACAGGGTCCTCCGCAGCCCAGAACCACCAGCAGGTGGAGAAGAAAGCACTTTTGTGACCAGGAAGGCCCTCCACTGCCTCCCCCTCAGGCTGCCTGGCGATCCCTTCCCATTGGCTCTGTCCTTCAGGCTTGTTCTCAGCCTCTGCCACTCCCATGGGCGCCTTCCTGGCTGATAACTTTACAGTTTCTCTCAAGAGGAAAGAAGCCCACCATTGGGAGTGACCAGGTCCTGCACCCACCCTGACCTCACTTAGCTGCAGAGTCCCTCTCACCCGTCACTGGACACCCTATTGAACATCTGTTTTTTCCCCACCTAAAACCACCCTTTCCTGACAGAGCTCACCTCACATGCCCTCCTCCACGAGGCCCCTCTCCCAAGTCGTCCCAGGTGAAGGGGCAGCACTCTAGGTGTCCCAGGGTCTCTCCAGCTATTCTGAGAACTTTTTCTGGGTTCCATCTGGAACTTTCTTCATGGAGACAGTGTCTAGTCCAGGAATGGCAGACCACCTGGCAAACATGTAGCCATGTGCCCATCTTGTCTTAGGAAAGATGTCACTGAGCATTCTGGCTCCTTTCCAGACAAGCACTGAAACCACCAGTGCTGGTCCATCCAAGGCTACAAGTGACAGGAAATGGGTTTGCCCGGCCACCTTGTTGATACAGAGAGGGAGACGGAGGTTCAAAGAGGGGAACTGTCCTGCCCAAAGGCACTTCATGAGTCCTTCCTGATGTGACAGGTGGCCTCAGTGAGGAGTTCACATCCTAGCCGTGCAGATGGCAGTGAAAGGGAAGTCACTAGAAGGGACAAAATGGGGCATCTGAGAAGAGGTAGATGTTGCTGATAACCATGTCAGAGTTCAGCCGGGTAACTCATGCCCTCCCAGGCCAGACTGTATGGCCGCCTTGTCTTAAATTGCTTTTGGAGTCCTGCCGCTCCTGATCCCACAGAAGTTGCAAGGCGGTAGGAAAGTGCCTCTCTGAATTCAGGGCGCTGTGCTAAGTACTAACCCGTGTTCTGAAAGCAAGAGCACGTTCTTTCTCTTTCTGTCCACCCCGAAGGCCATGCTTCTTCTCCTCTCTGTGCTGGTCCTGCTCACACAGCCTCCAACGTCATGGGGAGCAAATGTGACAACCCTTCCCCAGAAACCTTTGATTGAAAACTGCACCCTGGTCACGTGTAGCCCTTTGGAGATTGGACTGCCTGATCTTGATGGAAAAGAGGGCCCTTTGGGCGAGAAGGAGGATCCAGGTAGAGCTGGGACCATGGGCTTGTCCTGGTGGGCATGGGTGGGCACTGGAATTGTAACCAACTCAGCAACTCTGGATATTCTGTCCTGGAAGCCCTGGAAATGGAAGCCCACCTCCTTGGGAAGAAGTCCCCTAGACATTCAGTCCACCTAAAGAACCTCATTACCAGTTGGCAAATGACAGGTTGCCCTGAGCCCCGAGGTGTTATTCCCCCTCCCTAGCTGTCAGGATTCCTCCCCTAGGATCTTCTGATTCTTCTCACCCCAAGAATGAGCAAATCGTGAGTAAATGGCTGGTGTCTGGGGCCCCTTAGAACCAAGCTTCGGCACTTATAATTGTTCATTGTGGTGTAATGATTTCTGTGCAGTGTGTGAAATATCTAACTAAATTCTACTGCATGAGAGGTTGGCAAAGATGAGGCCCTGTGGCCCCACACTCAGGCCTGATCAAAAGGATTTACCTAAATGCACTACAGAGAGGAGGAAAGGGAGCTCATGTTTTATAACTGGACGTTTGTAGCTTTTGACTTTCACCCGTTTTGCCCACCACCCAGCTCCCATCTTATGCAACCACCAATAATCTGATAGCCACATTTATGAGTTCAGATTCTTTGTTTTGTTTCTTAGAATCCAGATATAACTGAGATCATACTGTCTCTGTGTCTTAATTATGACTTATGGCACTTAGGATAATTCCTTCAAGATCCATTCATGTTGATGGCAAATGGTAGGATTTTTTTATGGCTGAATAATATTCCAGTGTGTGTGTGTGACATTTTTATTCATTCATCCATTATGGGCACTATTAGGTGTTTCCATCTCTTGGCTACTGTAAAAACTGTTGCAATGAATATGAGGGTACAGATATCTTTCACCTATTTTATTTCCTTTGGATAAAACCCAGAAGTGGTATTGCTGGATCATAATTTTTTTTTAAATGATCTTTTTAATATCTTAAGGAAAATCCATACTGGTCTCCATAGGGGCTGCATCAATTTATAATCCCACCAACAGTGCATAGGGGTTCTTCTCCACATCCTCACCAACACTTGTGAGCTTTGGTGTTTTTTATAGTCGCCATTCTAGGAGGTGTGAGATGATATCTCGTGTGTTTATTTGCATTTCCCTGGTGACTCATGTCAGGGATTATTTCTGATATAAAGTTTGGTCCTAAGAAGGGGAAAGCCAGGAGTCCATGATCCCCGGCAAAAGCTGGCAGATCCCCTGCTGTAATCCTGCAGCCTCAGGCCAGGGAGGGTGCACTGCATGGAAATAAGACAGTTTTTGGCAAGACCCCCTCCAGCTCAGGCAGGCCTGTTTCCTCACCTGTGAAACGGGGATGTGCACACCAGTCTCCTGGGTCACCACTGGACTGAGGAGTGTGGAGGTGGAATGTCTACACCTGCGGAACCTGAAGGAATGCAGGGCTGACCTGCAGGTGCTGCTCCTCCTAGGCCCAGGGCCAGGTTTATGCCCATTTCTTCTGCTGCTACAGTTTCACCAGGAGAGACAGGGGCAATGGGGATGATGTATGTCCTTAAAGGGGAAAATACTCTGCTGGAGAACCTGGATGGAAGGGAGACTTGGGGCCACGTGGTGAGCAGTGGGCGTGGACTGCAATGCCTGCCACTAGGCCATGCGGGAGGATGCACATACCCATCCCAGGAAGGAGGGTGCCCTGGGGGTGGCACTGGGTTCACGCAGGGAAGGCTGTAATACTGCTGGGCGGCGTCTGTAGGATGGTGCTGTTCTCTGACCTCTATGACTGCTCTCACCTTCTCACACTCTCCCACTTCTGAGAAGACTCAGTGCACAGACTGGATGGTTCTTTTCCCAGGACCTCTTGGACCTGCAGGTGTGCCCAAGCCTGCTGGAATAGAGGGTCCCTCAGGAATGCAGGGCAATGTAGAACCCCCAGTTAAACCAACTCCCAAAAGAGAGCCTGGAGCACCAAATAACCCAGGAATGGCGAGTACTTCAGTGATGTGCAGGCCATCTCTCCCCCCAGCGATGTGCTCCCTGACTCTCAGATTTTGCTGTGAAATGCCATCTGGATCAGAGCTAGTGGGGTGACAGGACCTGCTAAGGGCACAGTGTGCTCACAACAGAGCCTCAGGGAACTGTGGGCAGGAGGGGCAGCTGTGTCAGCGGCTGTGGGTTTCCTGGGCCCAGCTCCTTAACCTCCCCCAGGAAAGCCTGTCACTGAGCACCCTTCCCTTGGGACCCGGACTCTGAGCCGATCCCTGGCTGTGAGGGACTGGTCTTCACTGGGCCTCTCTCTCCTGCAGACATCGCTGCTCTGTGGCGGCAGGTGAAGGCCTTGCAGATAGCCTTCCTTCAGTATAAGAAAGGTGAGTTCCTGGACCTGGACTGAACCTGAGCCAGTTGCCAAGGGCAGACCCCAGGCGGGGTCCTTGTTTGGGTTTGGAGTTGGCCGGGCCTGAGGCAGGCCTGGTTCTAGGACTGGGGGCTCTAGGATGCTAGTGGGTTTGGATGATGGGTTGGACCTGGGACTGGGGCAGGACCTGGGGCTAAGGGGAGGGTGGGGCACAGCAGGGCAGCCACATGTTCGAGGAGCTGGAAGCAGATGCCAGGGACATGGAGCAGGGTGTGGCCTCTACACCCACTCATTGGGATGGCGCCAGCATGGTCAAGGCTACCAGGCTCCAGCCCCTAATATCACAGCCACCTGTGACCTGAGCCAGATCAATGCCCCAAGCCCAGTGCAGGTCAGACCTTCCCTCCCGCCAACCTGTGCTGGTCCCTGGACACACCACTACCCCGGATGCATTTCTTATCTCTATGGGGCTGGGTGTGCAAACCCCTCAAGATGTAGCTGCCCAGCCCACAGCAGCAGCGACTCCAGACACTGTCCTGAGAGTTGGGGCTGGGATGCTGTGCTTGGGTTCAAGGCTGTGAGGGTCTGCCCTTGGTATGTGGCCATTGAGAGTCTCACCTGAGACAGGCCCTGGGTCCGGCAGGAGGCTGCGTCTGGGCTCTGCCAGTGCTGGGCTCTCCCGCTCCTCCCTGGGTGTTCATGGTGGAGACTCTCCCCTAACCTGGGTGCTGAGGAGTCAGAGGCTTCAGCAGCACAGCCCAGTGCCTGTGCCTGTGGGCATCTCCACCTCAGTCCCTAATTTGCCCCCCTCCTCCCCGCTTTCCCCATGTCAGCTTTGAGCTCAAATCATTCAGCAAATCTCATTGATCCAAAGAGGAGTTTCTGAAGGAGGAGAGCACACAGGGGTGAGACATAGGGTTGGCTCTTACATACTTAAGGCCACTGAGTACCCACGTACCAAGGGTGAGGTTTCAAGCATTTAGTATGTTCCCCCTCACCACAAACATGCATGTGTGCTTACTCACTCACATGCACACTGATGCAAACAAAGGAAAATTCATGATATACACCTGACACACGTTTGTGTATTACACACATGCCATCACTCACCTCACATCATCTACACCCACGAGCACACACGCATATTCACACACACCGGGTGGACCTCCAGTGCTCCCATGTGCCTCCAGATGGGCACGTGGCCATGTTCGTGTATGCACACACAGACCCACCTGGGTGCATGTAGTGAATGGCAGATGAACTCCTGTCCAGGGCTGCTCTGGGTGCCCTCCTGAGCTTTGGCCCCTGAACCCTTGTGGAAGGGTCACAGTGAATCGGGGTGCAGCCTGGGCTCCTCACCAGTCCTTTGGGGCTGGAGCACAGCCCTCTCAGGAGCCCTGAAGGCTTCTATGCACGAACCCAGAAGTTAAAGGGATGGAAAAGGAGCCCGGCCAGCATGGCCCAGTGGTTGAGCATCGCCCTATGAACCAGGAGATCATGGTTTGATCTCTGGTCAGGGCATGCGCCTGGGCTGTGGGCTTGACCCCCAATAGGGGACGGGCAGGAGGCAACCAATCAGTGATTCTCTGTCATCATTGATGTTTCTATCTCTCTCTCCCTCTCCCTTCCTCTCTGAGATCAATAAAAATATATTAAAGCACACACACACACACACACACACACACAACATCATATACATAAAGGATGGAAAATGAGATAGAATGAGAACATATAGTTGAATGTCACAGAGATGATGCTTTTATAAAATGTATTCCCATCTTAGAGATGAGGAACTGGAAACCCCGAAAAAGGAAGTGACTTTCCCTTGTCCACCTGGACAGTCATGGCCAAGGTGGGGCTGAATACATGGCCCTCTGACTCCCAGACAGGCCTCTCTCTAGCACTGACTCTCTCCTGCCCCTGACGCCCATGCACACCTCTCAGCTGTCCTTGTCCTCTCTCCCAGCTCTCCAGCCTCACCCACATGCACACCTAGAGGCCAGCACTGGGCGCACACAGTGCAGAGATTAGCACAGCGCTGCCCTCAGATGGCCCACCCTCTCCTCTTCTTACCCACATCCACACCCAGCACAGACCTCCCTGTCAATGCCACATGCCCTGCTGTTATGTAGGGTCCACAGTGAGATCACAGGGAGCACCATCCTCCTTTCCAGCTCTCAGAGGCTGTGGTGCATTTCACTGCACGATGCCAAAGCATCCCAGTCCCACCCAGTAACTGGGAAACCGATTCTGCCATGCAACATGGGGTGCAATAGAAAGAGCACGTCTCAGCTCTAGTGTGAGATCAGATAAGCGTGACTCCCCAGCTCTACATGTTATGGTCACATGATGTTGAGCCTCTTACTTAACCTCTCTGAGCCCAGTGTTCTCATCTGTAACTAGACAGGCAGATCCACCTCCCAGAGCGCACCATGGAGCTGGAGTCTCACCTTTGTCCTCCCTGGTGCTGTGAGGCCCTATATGGGAGGCCTGGGGCTCTGGTTGGAGCATAGAGGTCTCAGAGCCATGTAGCTTTGGCAGGTGCCCCCAGAACCCCAACCTGACTGTGCTCTCCTCCTAGTGGAGCTCTTCCCCCACGGCCGAGTTGTTGGCCAGAAGGTCTTCAAGGCAGCAGGCTTTCAGAAACCTTTCCAGGAGGCACAGCAAGTGTGCGCACAGGCTGGGGGGCAGCTGCCCTCCCCACGCTCTGAAGCTGAGAACCACGCCTTGCAACAGCTGGTCCAGGTTGAGGACAAGGGTAATGCATTCCTGAGCATGACTTTCTCCAAGGTGGAGGGCAGGTTCACCTACCCAGGAGGGGAGTCCCTGGTCTATACCAACTGGGCCCCCTGGGAGCCCAACAACGATGGAGGCAATGAGCACTGTGTGGAGATCTTCACCAACGGCAAGTGGAACGACAGGCCCTGTGGAGATAAGCGCCTTGTGATCTGCGAGTTCTGTGCCCTTGGGCTGGGTGGGGCAGCCAAAGTCCAGGAAGCTGGCCCAGACCCGTGTGCTGCCAACATGACAAGGAAGAGCTGATGGCTCTGTGGCTGGGCTTCTGCACAGAGCCGTGGGATGACGCCAGCCAAGGGCTACCATGGAACTCCTCTCTTAGAATAAAATATGAAACTGGCTTCATATACTGCCTGCTCTGTCGTAGGAAGAAGAGGCCAGCCTGCATTCTCAGTTGTAAGGGATAAAATTAGTCCCCAAAATCCAAAGTCTCCTCCTCAGCCCTCTGTCTCCTCAAACTGTCAACCCAGCAAGTCACTCCCTCCTCTGTCACTCCCTCCTCTGTCACTCCCTCCTCTGTCACTCCCTCCTCTGTCACTCCCTCCTCTGTCACTCCCTCCTCTGTCACTCCCTCCTCTGTCACTCCCTCCTCTGTCACTCCCTCCTCTGTCACTCCCTCCTCTGTCACTCCCTCCTCTGTCACTCCCTCCTCTGTCACTCCCTCCTCTGTCACTCCCTCCTCTTGCTTTGGTTTCCCCTTATGGCAGTTCCTTATCTTCCTCTTTTGCTAGCCCCTCATCCTCTTCTTGACCACTTAATGGTGACCTGCTCAAGCCTTAGCTCTCTATTCTCTCCCCTCCTCACCCTCACTCCAGGGATGAGCTCATTCTGTCCAGGGCTCAGATCCCTGGCACCCACATTACATGCCTTCCCAGGACCTCCCAGAGCCCCAAACCCCTTGGCCAATGCCAGCTGGAGCCCCAGGGCTGGGCGGTTCCAGTGGCTGCTCCTTATTTCAAGGCCTGAGCCCAGGAAGGTGCATATCACCATGGGATGACCTGACAGGTCATCTGCCTCCCTGGCAGGACAGTGTGGCCCAGTTGAGTAGCCTCCTCCGCATCCCTGCACACCAGGACCTCATTCTGCCCTGTCATTGTGACTGCCTGTCGGCTCATGGGAGGGAGTCCCACCTGCACAATCCCCATTCCAGCCGAGATCTCAGGCACAGAGGGTCCAACCACGCTCAGGATCACCCCCAGCCCTGCCCTGGCCTCATTCCAGGAGGTTCTTCCCCCACACAGCCTCAGAGACAGCTGGCAGTTCCTCCTCCTCCTCCCACAGAGATGGGGGGAGACTTGCTCAAGGCCCCAGGTGTGTCAGTGCTACAACTTGGTCTCATGAAAGGTCATCTGATCCCAAACCTTATATTCTTGGCCTGTCAACTTTTAGGCCAAAGGCCCCTGTTGACTTTAATGACACTTGTGCTTAAGAAATTGGAATGAAACCTAGAAGAAACACAGTTTCATAGGAGAGGCAACAAGACAGGAAAGCAGCCCTCCTTTGTTCCCAGGGACCGGAGGCCACACCCCTCTTCCCACCACTCACAGCCACACCTCAGATGTAGGACAGCAGGTCTGAAAGCAAAAAGCCACATGTAATAACCATGGTGTCAGATGGGTAAGAGATTGATCGAGATGATCACTTAGTAAGTTATGTAATGACTAATCACTGGGATGTACACCTGAAGTTAATATCACACAGTATGTCACCTATAATTTAAAAATGAAAAATAATTTAAATAAAGTGATTATTGATAGGTTATAAAAAAAAAAAGGAAAGGACAACAAAAACCATACCTCCCAACAGCACACTGCTCAGTCTCTCTGCTAAGATCTTTTTCCTGTTACTGAAAAAAAAAAAGCCCCAAGTCCTGGCAGCTTCTGAAATATGTCACTTATGCAACAGTGAGCAAATACTCTTCAATTCAGAAGTCACACCAGACTCCATCTGCCAGGGAGCTTAGAAAGGTATTTCATTGCAAATAAAAAAGAAAAAGCAGTGGCTATGGTTTAAGCCCAGGGAGGCATTTTTTCTAAGAATGAAGAGCTCTGAGGTGGCTCAAGGACTGCGGGTGCACAAGCGACGCTGTGCGGTCTCCCTGCTTCTGCCTTTGCATCCTCGCCTCTCTTCCTCCTCCCACCACCTTCTTCTGCTTCAGGCTCTCAGCTGCCCAAGCACAGAGTCATGTGTCACACAGAGATCAGAAACGCTTGCTTGATATCAGGTCAAAATTCCTGTGGAAGTGAATCTGCCTGTCTCAGATGCCCACCTCTGGCCCAATAGACAGCCTGAGGGTGGACCCCACAGCACTGTATGGCCATTGGGACCCATGGAAGGTCATGGTGGTCTGGCAGTCCCTCTAAAAGTGACCACTTCCCATCCCAGCACGTAAGGCAACCTAATTCTTTGACAAAAGTGGAGGGAACTCAATAGGGAGAAAAGATGTGTCCTGTGGGGTTGAAGGCCAGGAATGTGGAGACCCAGGCCCTAGGAGAAGCTTTAGATCCACCTCAGCACGGGGTTTGGTTCGCTCTCCAGCACAGAGAACAAGTAAGGTGGGTCATTTGGGCTCTGTAGACACAGCCCAATGAAAAGCAAGGACTAAGGCAAGTATTTCAGAAAATTCAGGTTTTCACCCTTTCTTAGCACAGAGACTCTCCTACACTCACATTCATGGGCAGAGGTGAACACGGGCCTTAAACATCATTAGCCCTATCATCAACAAATCAACAAATGACAAGTGCTGTAGAGGATTCGGAGAAAAGGAACACTCGTGCACTGCTGGTGGGAATGCAGACTGATGCAGCCACTATGGAAGACAGTATGGAGTTTCCTCAAAAAGTTAAAAATGGAACTCCCATTTAACCCCATGATCCCACTTCTAGGAATATATCCCAAGAAACCAGAAACACCAATCAGAAAGGATATATGCACCCCTATGTTCATAGCAGCACAATTCACCATAGCTAAGATTTGGAAACAGCCTAAGTGCCCATCAGTAGATGAATGGATTAGAAAACTGTGGTACATCTACACGATGGAATACTATGCTGCTGTAAAAAAGAAGGAACTCTTACCATTTGCAACAGCATGGATGGAACTGGAGAGCATTATGCTAAGTGAAATAAGCCAGCCAATGAAAGAAAAATACCATATGACCTCACTCATTTATGGATAATAAAGACCATTATAAACTGTTGAACAAAAATAGATACAGAGGCAGAGGAGCCTCGAACAGACTGTGAAACTATAGCGGAAAGGCTGGGGAGGGTTGGGGGATGGGAGGGGTGGTAAGAGATCTACCGAAGGACTTGTATGCATGCATATAAGCATAATCAATGGACACAAGACACCGGGGGATAGGGGAGGCCAGAGGAATGTCAAGGGGGCGAAAAAAAATGAGACATATGTAATATTCTTTGTAATACTTTAAGCAATAAAACAAAATTAAAAAAAAAAACATTATTAGCCCTGCCCCACCCATTGTAGCCTTGGTCCCTAGTGTAGTAGCCTGGGTGCCAAGTGAAGCCAGGACTGCGTGACTCTTACCTCTCTGGAGATGCTATGACCCTCATAGTGCCAGGTGTCATCCTGGGAGCAGCCTGGGGTCCTTCCACGTGTGGAGGGTGACAACCACAGCAGCTCCATGGGGAAGCCCTGTTCAGTTAAATAGTATAGTCTCAGATCACCTCCTGGTTCTCAACCCTCTTGCTACTCAACCAACCCACTTCCCATCATGAGCTGACAGTGGGGCACACTCTGATGTTTGCTGGTGTTAGGATCTTTTATCTTTGTCCTGAATTCCCTCGACATAAAACACTGAGAAGTGAGTTGCTGAAGTTCAGAATATTCTCAATCACTGTTATCTTCCGGATATCCTTAATTCAAGCTTAATGGTGTGTTTGACCTTTTCAAGCTACCGGTGTTTATATACTAGAGCCAAGAACCCAGGTATCTACTAAAGGGAACAAAATATTTATAAGCTAAATATTTATCAGGATGGATCTTTCTGGACCTTGAGTGAGATTTGGAGGTAGTCACTGCAGCATATGTAGCCCATCTTTACTACATAAATTTTGAATATTAACCTACTTGACTTTCAGTTACCTAAGCAATACAGTCTCTCTCAGGCTGCCTGATCAAACAACCTTGAGCCACATTGGGATTCATGAAGGTCCTCCCTACCTGAGCAAAACAGTACTTTTCATATTTGTTTAGTGAGAAGACAGAGTGAAAAAAATGAAAGAGTTGAGTGAATGAAATCCTGAATTCCTATTTGTAAGCCTGTTTGTACGGTTGAATAAAGTGTTTTTAAGACATTTCCAGGCCCATTGACCTGAGGAAATAGCACTGTGACCCTACTGCCAGCCTCTCTACACTTTTATTAATTCCCTGAATGCTTCATTTCACATGTAAGTGGCTGGGGTCAGGCCAAGGCCAAAGGTCAGATGACAACTTCAGGCCAAGGGAATGAGTTCTGTGATCAGAGGGCTGGATTGGGGAGGAAGGAGAGGGTACAAGTGCTGCTGTTTTTTGAGCAAGCCCAGGACGCCTGGCCCTGGCCACAGAGGGCCTGAGAGGATAGGAAGATGAGGAGAGAGATGTGAGTTCTCCAAAGACTCAGTTCCAAAAAGGAGTGAGGCTGGAAGACCTCATCAGGAGGCCTTATGATCAAATAAACATCCTAGAACAGTCAGAAAAATTACTTAAAAAACAATGAGAATGGAGTTGGTCCTCTTATGTTAAAAAGTTTTATAAAACTAACATAATTATAATAATGTGTTACTAACACAGAAATAGATGGACCAAATGTAAAGGTCACCAAATCCAGGCCCAAGTATGTCTATACATATATGTCATTTATGCATGATAAAAATAGATTACCAAGTTTATAGGAAAATAATGAATGGTTCAATTAATAATTCACAGTTAAATGGTTAAGCATTTAGAGGAAAAATAAAATCAGATTTTTTACTTACATGTAAAATTCAAAATCAGAATTAATTAATATATAAAACTTCTCTGCCAAAAATGAAGTAATGTAAGATTAAAATTGAAATGCTTATTTATCTGCAAAGTATATAACATAAATCAAGAAGAAATTGATGACTATTGAAGTAGGAATGAGAAGAGAAATAGCTAAGAATGAGAAGAGAAAATTCATGAAATAAGATATACTGATGGCCAATTGTAAAGAAACATGAAAAATGTAAAGTATTAGTAGTAAAGAAACTCAAATTAAACAGCAATAAGCTTCCAAAAATTTATGGACTAGAGTTCAAACTCTACTAGAGGAAAAGGTAATTTACTTTCATTATTAAAAATGACAAAATAAAAGCATGAACATTGAGTGTGGTGTTAAGCCATCTCTGAAGCATCTATCCATCCTCCATCTCAGACCGTGGGTGCTTCTGCCTCTGGACTCCTCAGACCCCTTCCACATGGTGCATCCTAAATGCACCCAACCTTTCCGGGTCCCTGCCCTTGGGATGCTTGGGAACCAGACCTCATGTAAGGGGTGAGGCTCACCAGGAACTGCAGACAGAGCAGGAGAAAGGGTCAGCACAAGTGGCCAAGGTTTTCTCTCCAGAGGATGCACTTGCTGGGTAAAGGGTCACACAGGCAACTCTCCTATGGACTCTGATAGTGCTTCTGTGGTCCCAATGGCACGGTTTGTTAGGTGAACAAGAAGCTGAACTTGGCAGAAGCACCAGGCAGAGCTGTGCAATAGGTTCTTTTCCACACACCATCTCAGATCCGTTGGTAGTCACTGCAGGGTTAAAATGGCCCTGGGGTCTCATCCTGGCTGAGTATATGGCAGTTGAGTAGCCATGTCTGCTGCTGATATGGGGGAGGAGAGGGGCAACATGTGTGCTAATGTTTGCTGTTCTTGGTGTAAGTGGACAGGGCTCTGCAGGACCCCAGGGAACCCAACAAGGGGGAGCCACTGAGCTGCATCAGTGAGCAAGTGAAGGCACCTTCTGGGTCTCCTGCAATAATCCTGGTGCTCCCATCAGCTGGGCTTCCAGGAAGCCCAAGGAGAGTTACAACACAGACTGACAGCTAGTGGGACAACAATGTCATCGCCACTGGAGACCTGCAGGAGATCCCCACCATCTCTATGTGGGCTGAGATCTCCTAGGTGTCCTCATGGGTCCCAAGGCAGTCTCACAAGTTCCCTTAGTTATAGGTCCTCAGCCTGAACTCCTCTGCACCACAACAGTCAGAGGTAAACACTTAGCAATGTTGTAAAAAGGAACGTGGTTCTGAGAGAAGTGCACAGTCTCTCCTGGCTGATGCTGAGGGCGGGGAAGAGAGCAGCATAGAGCTTGATTCTGGTTGAAATTCACAGAGATTAACAGAGGTAGTTAAAGGGGAGGCCCACACATCCAGCCTCCACAGAGCCAGTCCTGTCCTTGTAGGGATTCTGACATCAGTCTAGACACAGTGATCTGAGGCGGGCAGATAAGAAGGAGGATGGGGTGGCACTCTAAAGAGCTCACAGTGAAGGTGTGGACATGAGAGAGACACAAAGACCAGGAGCAAAGAATTCCACCAGTTCCAGGGATTGCTGGACATGAGGGCTATCTGGTCACCCAGTGGGAGAGTATGTCTGGACCTGGCCCTACAGGGGAGGGGCATTTAGGAAATGCATTCTAACTGGATATAGCAATCAGGGCAGAAGGGAAGAAAGCAGGAACATCTGAAGTTGAAGACAAAGGCCCCACCACTCACTTGGCCCTCCATGTTGGCTCTCTGAGTTTGCTAGCCCTGTCTTAGAGACACCAGCAGAGGGCAGCATGAAGCCACTGCTCCTGCTGCCCAGATAAACCCAGTTATTCAAGAAAGGAAGCTGTGCCCAGAGCCATATTCCAAAATAAGTCTCACAGCTTCTCTCTTGGTTCCAGCTTGGAGCTGAGTCAAGCTACAGAGAAGTTGTGGGGTTGCACATTTTTGGGGAGGACTGCAGTTCCTTCGTTTATTTGTTTATTCATTTATTCACTCAACAGTTATTGAGAGTGAGGTGGTCCCCAGCCCTATTATAGGCCCTGGGACTTCATTGTATGACTCAGGTGATCATATAATCACAGTAACACCAAGAAGGAATGCTTGCACGGCATTCATCAGGGCCTTTGCTCTTCTGGCTGCCTTACTTGTGCCAGTCCATTTATTCCTTACAGCCCTGTGTGGGGGGCACTATTCATATTCCATGTTTACCATGAAGGGAACTAACGCACAGAGTGTGTGTGACTTGCTCAGGACCTCAGCTGCACAGGGTGTGAACACAGGCAGTCTGGCTCCAGCTTCCTCTTTTTATTTTTTAAAATATATTTTTATTGATTTCAGAGAGGAAGGGAGAAGGAGAGAGAGATAGAAACATCAATGATGCGAGAGAATCATTGATTGGCTGCCTCCTGCATGACCCTCACAGGGGATCAAGCCTGCAACCCAGGCATGTGCCCTTGACTGGAATCAAACCTGGGACCCTTCTGTCTGTAGGCCGACGCTCTGTGCACTGAGACAATCCAGCCAGAACTACAGCGTCCTCTTAATGACTTTGCTACACTGACAATATCCAACAAGTAAATGGTCAGGATGATTTCAGATGTCCACAACTGCCAATAAGAAAATAAACCTGGGTGTTGTAATGGGGACTGGGGTTGGAGTAGCCTTACATTCAATGGTCAGATAAAGGCTTTGAAGGGGAGGTCAATGGTGACAATAAGAGCCAGGACCTGCAGGAGGGGATTCAGGTTATCACCCACCCGATCTCTGTTGAGCCCAGGGGTTGTAATTTTCAGCTCAAGGCCACTTGTGGGCACTTTGTCCATGACCAAGCATGCACGTACCTCACCTAGAGTCCCTGACACCACCCCAGGCCAATGCTCCTCAGTGAGGGGTGTTTAGAGTAAGGCACCTGGATATAGGCTGGAGGTGGGGTGTGGGGAGGTAGGGGCTGAAGCTGTCAACAGCAGGATGCTGGGAATTTCAACCACTGGGTCTCCTGGTTCCTATACAGAAACTCACATACTCACACATGCACAAAGACCCCAAATTCATGTGCACACAACTCCCCACTCAGGGTTTCACCTGCGCAGTGCCTCACCTTCTCTGACACTCGGCAGAGATGTTCCAGACCCAGGCCAATTACCTGAAGCCAGGAGGCAGTCAGACCCTGGAAATGCAGAGGGAAGGATTTGTGTCAGCAGCTGCTTTTTACTAGTGGGACATGGGCAGTTATAGGAGATTATTTGGCATCTGACACCGTGGAGTTAAGCAGGACCCTCTTCACCTTCTGAAGGGCTACACGGATGGAGAAGCCCGGGCCCCACAGCTTCTGGTTCTCCTTGTGGAGGTAAAAGACAGCCAGAGAGCTGCTAGGATGGTTGTTTTTCCTTGAGCATTGGTTTCCAAAACTGGCCAAACATCTGGATCGTCTAGGGACCTCACAACGGTAAAGTAGTGAGCTTTTGATGCACTGGGTCCAGAGTGGAACAACTTGACCCTATGACTCTGCCAAGCCTTCCAGGTAGCTCTGCTGGCACTACACTGAAGAGCCACATGAGGTGGTTAAGCATCCATCTTATATAAAAACTGCTGTTTGAAATTTTAACTCTACTATTTTGCTCCTGTAAACGCTTGCTTGCTTAAATAATAGGGAAAATAAGACTACTCCCATACCAGAGAGGCCATAAACCTTCCCTGGACGAAGTTATCAGTGCTGGCACCAGGCCAGGTCTTTGATTGAGGTCTTAAAGCCCCAGCGCATAGGGTTCTTTAAGAACTTGCAAAGGGGACCAGGAAAACCGTTATTTGGGAGACAATGAACTGGAAAAAGTATAAATAGAGTGAGTTTCCTCAATGTTGGGGGGCTCAGAATTTGAAAGACACATTTTTCTCTGAGCCTGTGCATAATCATAATTAAGATATAACTCCCTTTTCTAAGCATTGCATGGTTTTTCTCCTCTCTTCTGTAACATTAATGGTTCCCTGACCGAGAAGAAGGCCAAACATGCTGGCCTTTTGGCCTCTGGTGAGTGGACCGTGTTTGGGGACTGGGGAAGCCAGATAGGCCTCTGGGAGGCGCCACTCTGGTGATTTAGCAGAATTGAATTGGGGGACTCTAGGCACTCCCAGACCTCAGTCTAGTACTCGGCCAGCATCTGGAGAGAGTGGACGGACACTTCTGGACCTGTCAACAAAAACTGTAAGGTATGTGCCCCTATCAGTCAGGCCCACTCCGAGTGAGTGGAAGGAGGAGCTTGATCAACTCCCTGGAGGTCATGCGACTTCCTCAGGCAAATTAATCAGGAATCAGGTGGACTGTTTAAACTCTGAGTAAATGTCTGGTAGAAGCCAAAAACTCTGACTGTCTGGTATATAAATGTAAGTGTGACAGTCTGTATGAAGCGAAAGCTACTTTGTGCCGTCTGGCTGTCCACATGAGAGTATTTGTTATTTCTTTTTGTTGTTTAATTTGTTTAAATATAGGGCAAACCCCGCTTTAGGGGGAAGCCTCATTGTGTATGGTGAAGCTGTCCGAAGCAACTGCTAGGAATTCTTTTCTCAAGGTTGTTCTTGCTCTCTATCATGGAGATAATTAGCCCCCTTAGCTAATGGAATTTCTGTCTATGTTTGTACAGTAGAGACTCTAATTTGCTTTTCCCTGATTTATGATTTTTCTGTGTTAGTTTAACATTTTGGAATTCTAGGGTTAATTTGTAAAGGTTGCAACCCAGAGAAGTTTAAACAAAGGCTTGTTTGGTTAAGATTGGTACATTTTCTCATGGGCTGAGTAGGGCGAGGGAGAGGGACTACTGAATTTTTATCATGTGGTTCCGAGACCTGCGACCTGCCTGCCCTTCCTGATAGATGTACAGTGGGTCTCTGTTAGGGGCAGCATCTACTCTGACTAGGGGAAGAGGAGACTTGAAAACTATTCTTCGGGTGTGAAATAGGGTGGTGGCGGTAGGACTTGCTGGGTAGGGTGGTAGGCTCTCAGCCTGCTGAGATAGAGGAGCCCTGGGCTGGGGGACAGGGGGATGGTTGGAGAGATCAAAAGTGGTAAAGGAGGAGGTGTATTTGAGATCCTCTGGGGCTTAGAGTAAAGAAGGAAAATCTGGGAGGGAGAGCAGCTAAGGACAGAGTAAATGGTTAATACAGAAAAGTGGGGGTACCGGCAGGAAGAGATAGGTTTCTGTTGATTTTTACTTATCTGAACTATGCTGGACTCAAGGCTGCTAGCTGCTCCTAAGCACAATAAGCTTTCTCTGGCCCGTTTTGTTCTCTTTAACCCTTCCTTATTAAATTAAAAATTGTGCCCTAACCAGTTTGGCTCAGTGCATAGAGTGTCAGCCTGCGGACTCAAGGGTCCCAGGTTCGATTCTGGTCAAGGGCATGTACCTTGGTTGAGGGCACATCCCCAGTGGGGAGTGTGCAGGAGGCAGCTGATCGATGTTTCTCTCTCATCGATGTTTCTAACTCTCTATCCCTCTCCCTTCCTCTCTGTAAAAAAAATCAATAAAATATATTTTAAAAATGCATAAAGAAGAATATAGCAGTTTTTACAAGACAAGTTTTAATTTACCTGCTCTTAGTAATCTGAGAAATGCTGGCTGTTTACTTTTTAGTAATCATTAAAGGATTAAGGTTTCTAAGAATAAGGAATTACTGAGTAAAAGGTCTGAAGCATGGCTATGCGTTTTTAAAGGACATACAAAAAAGATTTGAAGGCTAATTTAGAAGTGTAAAATTTATAAAGGTTGTGTATGTAATAAGAAGGAGAAGAGAAATGTTAAAATGAAAATAATCAAATAATACAGGCCAGTAAGCCAGGAAGAGTAAATAATTTACATTCTGCCTCCCTAAACAGAGGGTAAATAATTATGCCAAAGTACTTAGGGGGTACTGATAAAAGAAATCCAACAGTTACTGTTTTGTTCTGGAGAGTCCATAAAAAGGACTGGTAAGGAAAATCAGAAGATCTTAAAGCAGGTCAGTATATTTTTCTCCTTATACAATTCCTCCAAAATTGGGAAATACTTAATAAATCATGGCAATACATTTCTTTTCATAAATTCAATAAGACCGGTTTCCAATAGTGGTTTTATTAACTGAAAACTTTGACTGGAGTATCATGTTTTAAAGAATCCTGTCTGAGCTCTGAAGACTTGAAGCCAATAAGAGTGCCATGGAGAAAGACTGGTATCTTGCTTGGTAGCCCTGAAAATAACTGGCGCTGCAGCATCAGGCCCACATCCTACCATCACTGGCAGTTGGTCAGAGTAGAAGGGGAGCAATAAGGGCACCTCTGCATCCCTGCAGAACCCCCACGCACTCTGAGCCATGATGAGTAGAAGGGTTGCTTAGACGGGCCTTGAAGCCTAGGGCCCGGGCCCAGGTGGAGTCACTATAGGTGAGGAATTCACCTAACTCAGCAGATACTGCAGGCAGGCCTGATGGCAGCTGGATGGTTTGGCTTCCTGGTCCTATGGGGCACATAAGATTCAATCATGATATTCCAGCAAAGGTAGTCAGTTACCATTCTTGTTACTATTATCCAAACAATCAGGCCAAATAGAATACAATAGATAAATTAGTCTTGATTTGGCTCTTTTAATAAACAGAGGGGTAATTTTAAGGAGAAAAATTTTATTTCAGTAGGAATTATTATAAGTGAAATATTTTCTTTCCCTTCCACCAGACCATTTGTTGTAACTCTTACTATTCTAATTGCTCAATAATACTAAATTTTATAATACAGTTTGTCTCTGCCAGGTCACAAGCCCACCTCCTTCTGTGCCCAGGCCTCATTGTCCATCTGACAGATAACAAGGATCTCTTGGCTCTGAGAGAAACCTCTGACCCACCTCAGCAGGAAGTAATTACAGAAGAAATCCAACGTCCATTTTCCCTAAAAGAATTCAAAGCCAGGATCCTTGAGGTAATATATTAGGCAGTAAGACAGACATGAGCAGAGCAAGGATGATGGGCCAACTAGCACTACCAAATGTAACTAAGTCTTTCCACCTCTTCCTATGTGAGACAAGGGGAATCCCCAGAAGCAAGAGGAAAATAGGCTGCAGATGAAGCCACCTGGGGGGCGACCCTAAAACCAGTGGGGCCTTTACAGATTCTAGTAACTCTTCCAGACCCTGACCTACCCACCTCACCAGCTTACACAGAAACCCAATCTATAACCAATCTTTACTCAGGTTCTTACAGGCTTTACAGTCCAGCCAGAAAGCAGTCCAGAAGCATGTCCAAGATGCTCTGCCTGTACCAACTTCTGATCCAGTTCATCCCTTCCGCCCTGGTAACTCTGTTTAGGTAAAGAAATTTTCCACTCAAGGACGGACTCCTACCTGGAAAGGACCACCCCCATGGCAGTCAAGGCCAATGGGATCCTGACGTGGCTTCATCACACCTGGCTTAAGACAGCCCAAGCAAAATAGAGAGTCCAGAGCTCTTTGGAACCTCTAAGATTACTCCTGGCCCTCATTCTGGGCCCTTATCTTATAAAAAGGCCCACAAAATTTATTCAGCAGAAAATTAATTATATCAAGCACATTGTCCTCAGGGGTCAATATAACTCTGTCCCCAACAATGACCCAAAAGAGTCAATGATTTCACTCATGTACATAAAACCAGTGGAAAATGAAGCATCCATCTTATATAAAAACTGCTGTTTGAAATTTTAACTCTGCTAGTTTGGCAACTATAAATGTTTGCTTGCTTAAATAATAGGAAAAATAAGACTACTCCCATTCCAGAGAGGCCATAAACCTTCCCCGGGTGAAGTTATCAGTGATGGCCAGGCCAGGTCTTTGGTTGATGTCTCAAAGCCCCAGCACATAGGGATCTTTAAAAACTTGCAAAGGGGACCAGAAAAAACCCTTATTTGGGGGACAAAGAGCTAGAAAAAGTATAAATAGAGAAGCTTTCTCCATGTTTCTTGGACCAGAATTTAAAAGGCATTTTTCTCTGGGCCCACGCGTAATAATAATAAAGTGTCACTCCATTTTTCAAAACGGTGCTTGGTTTTCTCTGGTACTCAGTAATAGTGGCACTCAGGGTTACAAATACAATATCACCTTGAAAAGTTCACTTCCCGACATCCCCATGATGACATTCGGTCACTTCCTGGTTAATGGGAAATGAATCCGTGATTCTTGGCAGGTTCTAATGGACAGATCAGTTACACAATTAGGACAAACAACCTTCCAGGTCAGAGGCCCTCTGCCACGTGCAAATACAAGTCCAGCTCTGACTGTGCCCCAGCCCTGGTCGATATCCAATGGCCACACAGAGGGAAGCAGGTGGCCAGAGCACAAAAGAGGGCTGAGGAATGCGAATGCTAGGCCTTTAGCCAGTACCCCAAGTCCCCATCCTCTGCCATGGGCATGACTGAGAGTGAGAAAAGCAGAGCCATAGGGCTACATAGAAAGATGATTCTGCAGGAATGAGGCCCTGCAATTCCAGGTGCAGAGCCCAGCTGGAGCCGGGCCTTGAACACTGCAAGCTTTTGTAGCTGTTTCCCCTCTGGTTGCGGAAGCAAATCACACTGGCTGGGTCTATGCTCCCTCAGGAGACCGTTGACTTACATGTAGTTTAAATTCAAGGTTCCCATTTTGAGAGCAAGGTAGACTCGCCATTCTAACTTTCTCAGTGTGGCTTTCTATGGACTTGAGTAACAGGTGATCAGTGTTCAGGCCACAATGACTTTGGACAAAATGGCAGGTAACAAAGACTTAAAACAGTTCTGAGATCCTGTGCATTTGCTCCTGAAATGGGCCCCCACAGATCTGAATCTGTGTGACCAATGACTCCTCCAGCTTTAGCAGGGAGAAGCCTTGACAGAGCAATTTAGATAGAGATTGAGGCCCAGGGAGCTCACATGCCACTCAGTGCATTAGGCAGGGAGATGCTTGCCAACCTTGCATTTCCCACCAACCTACTGCCTCTCCTCCAGCCTCAACATGGCACAGACACCCAGGCCTGGTTCTCCCTTGGGCACAACCCTGGAGTCAGAGCCCAGGCTCCACAGAGGTCTCAGCACCAGCCTCCTGTCCAGGAATGCGCTGAGCCATGACCTTCGGGTCCTCACTCTTTGCAAGAGGCAGCAGAGAAAAACTGCAGCTCAGCTAGGCCTGCCAGTTACTTGGTCCAAAAGAAAGCCTGGGGAGGGACATGGCAAACAGCGGGGCTTAAGAGGTCAGCCAGTCCTCCCCATTCCTGACGTCCAAGGGGAATGTGCTGCTTAAGGCCCAAAGGCCTGTCCTTGGAGCCCCTGGTTTCATTAGGTCCCCTGTGCAAGAAATGTCGTCATCCTATATCCCTGGGTGAAGGGAACTGCCTGCCCTTAGCCTGCGAGGAAGTGAGAGGCTGTCTGGACAGTCTCCTTGAATCCATATGTCCCTCTTGTTCCAGGTCCTGGGAAGCCTGGATGAACTGTAGTTACTATCTTTAGACCCTCATGAGAATCCTGTATCTTTAGATTTATGCCACCTTCACCCAAGCTAACTTGCATGGGTTCCACTACTTGCTGATAAGAATTGGAAAGTGAATCTCAGGGAGGTGGTTGCCTCAGTTCTAGATCGAGGCAGAATGGTGGCAGGCAGAGACATTTAGAGAGAGGAGCTCTGAAAAGACGACCCGGTGCAAGGTCAGCCGAAGAACAGGCAGAGCAGAAGGCTGGAAAGAGAATGGAAGAATTCAAGTTTGTCCTGTAGATTTTTATTTTTTCCCTAACTAGGGGGCGACCATTACATACGGGGAAACAATCCATGTGAAGTACCCGACTGTCTTCTAGAATTTTATATCTAAAGATACTGTCCTTTATGCACAGTATAAACATGAACACATTCCCCTCAGGGCAGAGCACGAATCCCCAGCCTCTTACAGAAAATAGAAATAATTATATAATGGTTACCAGTCCATATTCTCCTTGTTTGCTTTTCTGTGAGAAAACAAGGCCTTAACTTTCATGCTTGGTTGCAGTAATCCTTCTTTGCTGAGTAATTGTTTATACATCTTCCTTTCTTCTTAATAGTTTCTGTTCTTTCCTTTTTCTATTTGCCTTGACGATTGGTTTGATAGGTGCCTCTAAACATGAAGTAGTCTCCACTCCTCTGGTAAGCAGAATGGACTTTAATTGAAAATAGAGAATTGTTCTGCTCAACATCATGGAATTACTCTTGGCATTGCCCCCAGGTGCAGTGCTTGAAGGAGAGTCTCCTGGGATTGAAAATCTAGTGATGTGACAGTCTAGGTGTGCTAGAGACCAGGTCCTGCCCTGTCACCCCATCAGCATTTCCCAGGCCACCTCTCATGCCTGCCCTACAGTCCTGCTGGACGAGGCACCTGGGAGAGACCCCTCCCTACATTCACTTGTCAGATCCAATCCATGCATCCATGTGGGGATTTTTGGGGTGTACCCATTCAACAAATACTCATCCAGCACATCCTAAGTTTATGGTGCTCTCTCTGGTAGTTCAGATACAAAGAAAAACAGAATAGAAAACTAATTTTAATATAAACATTTTATTAAATGGCCTTTCGCACATTCATGAACTATTTTTCAACCTTATTTGGTGAATGGCCTCAAAGTGGAGCTGCAATTCACTCTCTCCCCAGTTTGCTGTGTGGGTTCTGCAGCATCTCAGCTCCACCGAGCCTGAGATTGCTACAAACATGCATGGTCATGAGCAGGCCTGTGCGCCCACAGCATCAGAATCCTGCTCAGAGGGGGTTTGGTTGGCCGACTGGTTGACGCTACATCACTTGACCCACAGGGTGTGAAGCTCACCATTGGGGAGTTTTTCCTCTTGTGTCTACTAATAGTGGACCCATTGACCTATAATGGGATGAGGATGTCCCAGGAGGAAGGGAACACTGACCACGGACAGACTGAGACTGATAGTGCCCTGTGAAGAGGGAGGTCAGGAGTCTGCTTGACCTTTTGCCCCCACAGTGATGCTGGCAGGGGCCATATCAAATCAGTCCTAAAAGTATGTTGGGAGGAAAGGCTGGCCTTTGTCCTCAAGATTGCCCTGGTGACTATAAGGAGGCCACAGCCACTTGGGAATTCCTGGGACTAATCATGGTAACATGTTCGTGTGGAAGCAAAAGGGGTTCCAGGGAACCTAACCTCCCAGGGTGATCTGATCACAGATTTCTAACTGGGCAGGTCACAGTGAGTAGTCACACTCCAGGCATCTAGTGTTTTTAGTAAAAGGGTTAACACACCTTTGAACTGCCTCTTTGCAGATGCCTCAAGAGAAACCACCCTCAAGTGAGCACGGAATCTTGTTTCCTACCCTGCAATCCATTTCCTGCCTGGCTTTCCTCCACCTTCAGTTTTCTCCCTTAGGTCCCTCCTCAATTCCAGCTGCACAAAGGAAGCTACAAACTGGCATTCTGAGAAGCATGTTCTCGGGCTGTTGTCTGGCTTCCAGGTGTATCCTCTGCTCAGTTCAGATAAACTTTTATAAACATTCTCTTCAGGTTTGTACTTCTAACATGGACATTGGATATTGCAAGGTGTTACAGTCGGTGAAGGGTTTTCGGTTGCAGCACATGAGCAACTAAAGACATATCCATGTCACAGATAGCACTGGGCTAGTCATGGGGAGGAATCGAGGGCTTTAAGTTGTGGCAGCACTTGGACAAAAGGAATTGGATCTCTTGGAGGCTGAGATCCGAAGCTGACTGACACAGATGTGGCCCTCCATGGGTCCCTGTGACAGGCCACAGTGTCCTCACTGAGAAAGGACAGAGCTAGGCTGGGCCCTTTCCATAGTTTGACTGTGACCCAGTGCTATGCTCTTCGGCAAGACAGAGGGTGTCCTCTGCCAAGAACTGGACCAGAAACACTCATGTCAGCCTCTTTTCACTCCCTAATCCCATAATCAAATCCATTTTCCTTGCATCCCCACCAAAGAATGAGTCAACACTGGGCATGAGAAAAACATCAACGAATTTTCTTTTATGGCAGCAGAGAGCTCAGCAGAGTCAAGGAGGGTTTGAGGGAACCGCTTCTTTTTTTTTCTTTTCTTTTTTAAATATATTTTATTGTTTTTACAGAGAGTAAGGGAGAGGGATAGAGAGCTAGAAACATCGATGAAAGAGAAACATCGATCAGGTGCCTCCCACACACCCTCCACTGGGGATATGCCCACAACCAAGGCACATGCCCTTGACTGAAATCGAACCTGGGACCCTTCAGTTCGCAGGCTGATGCTCTATCCACTGAGCCAAACTGGTTAGGGCAGGAACTGCCTCTTCAGGCTGGGAATTCACAGACAGCCACGAAGGAGGAAGAGCAGGAGATGTCATTCCAGAGCCCATCCTCTTGAAGGCACACACAGTCCCCCCTGAGCCACCAAAGTCATGCTCATCCTTCTTCCAGTTGCTATAGGTCAGCCTCCCTCCTGTCACATACACAAACTGGCCTTCGGTCGCTTCATCTGTGATGCCCAGGAAGGCATGGTCATTGGCCAAGTCCATGATGGCTTTGTTCTCCTCGGCGTTCTTGGGGGTGGCCACGGTGGCCTGGAGCTCAGCACACAGAGCCTTCACTTTGGAAAAAGGCATCTTTTCACCATTGGTCACATGGAGCTTCTTTCCAGATCTCTTGCCCAAGGAGAAGGTGTGCACTGAAATCACAAAGGACGGGTGGGATTGACTTGGCCTGGAACCCAGGCCAGTAGGTGAACACGCCCTTGTTGGGGAGTCGGGCCTCTGAAAAGGAGCGCATGTACAATCCCCTCAGGTCAGGTCCTAGTGAGGGGGAGCTCCTCAGCCTAGGGAACGCCCTGGCAGAACCCCGCCTCTCCTGGGGGAGCCTGTCCTGGAGACATTCCCCCTGCACAAACTGCCCCAGTGCAGGTGGACAGGGAAACAGGCGTGGGCCCTGTTGCCAGACTTGGACGCCAGGATAGAAAGGGGCAGGGACAGCCGTCTGAGAACAGCGGTGCTGAGGAAGGAGCAAGGATTTGGAGGCAGCAGACCTCCATGCAAGCTTTCCTTTGCTGCTTCCCACCTGGGTGATGGTGAATGAATTGTCTACAAATCCTGGACCTGTTTTCTCTCACTTGTAAGTTAAATAAGCGTAATGCTCACAAACAGCAGTGATGAGAGGACAGAATGAAACCATATTATGAGAAAATGCCAACCTAGCACAGGCCCTGGTATATAATACGTGTTCACAATTGTTAGTTCTATTCCACCTCCTGAAAACCCAGAGCGCTCAAGCACAAGGAGAGATCAGGAACCCAGTGGGGCAGGAAGAGGCTTACATTTTTGATGCGGTCCAGTTCCGCCTCCAGGCTCCTCAGCTCTCTCTCTAAGTTAGCCAACTTAGTCTCCGTAACTGCAAAGCAACGGGAGACGGGCATATATTGAGAAAAAGACCCTGAATTCAAGAACAGAGTATTTTTTGGGGAATAAAACTTATTAAGAAGTATGCTTATTCCAGAAAAATAAGAAAACAAAAGGAAGTGGAAAAAAAACATAACTGTATTCCTTCTCAGACATAATTCATAACTCTTATGAACTGTAACTCTGAAAGTAGTAATAACAATAGCAATAACGGTAACTTGCAAACTGTAGCTCTGGATCCTTTTCTTCACATACTGCTTAAATACTGCAATATTATACTCAATTATAGGAAAAGACAGAACTCATTCTCCTTTTTAAAGCATTTTCTTAATCATGCTTTCATTTCTTATTGCAGGTGGTCTCTTTAATCCCTATTATAAAAAACCCCTTGGCCCTGATGCTGTCACACCCTAACGACCAAAGACTGGTCACCAGGAGGATGTGAGCGTGGTGAGGAGGGACTTGATATGGGTCCTGAGGCGAGGCTTTACTTGACTGTGTGTCTTGAGGCACCACGGAACTCAAGGGACTCCCGCGGCGCGTGCAGGATTTGGGTGAGTCACTCGGCACAGTGGTGTCACTGGTATTCTTATAATTGTGATGGGTCAGTGAGCAAATATTTATTTGAGGTCATCACTTTTGTTTTCTTGTTACTAATTACTTTATTTCACTTTGGATGAATTTATTTAGTTACTCTATGCATTACTCTATTGCACCAGGGATCTTATGAAGCAGACCATCTTCCTGCCACTCTTGTGTCAACAGACTTAAACCCAACTCCCTAGGGGACCGGTTTCCTACCTTGCATCCTGGAGCCTGGCATTGGTGCTCCAGCTGAGGGAGCTGGTCCATCCGCAGGGGCCGCCAGGGGTAGCCAGCAGGGTTGCAAGTCTGATCTCAGGTGTCTGTGGGAATCCCTTCAGGCCCCAAGTAGGACTGGCAGGAGTGAGAGTGCTGGGTCAGGAAGCAGAGGGGAGGTCTGCCAGTGGGGGCAGCGGAGAAGGGACCCTGCCACCAGGCCTTCGAGGTCCCGGGCCGGTCCCCTCAGCCCACGCCATGCTGAGATGGGCCTCTTACCTGAACTGTCTCCACGATCTCCTTTTAGACCCTTCACTCCTTGTGTCCCAGGAGCCCCTCTACTTCCTGGAGGCCCCAGTTTCCCTGGAGGACCCTGCAAGCCTCGGAGCCCCTGCCCTGTTGGAAGATGAAGGACATGTGGCCCAGTGTCTGTCACTCATTCTCTTCCTCCGAAACCTCAGCACTAGATTCACGTTGACTCCAGAAACCACAGCAAACTAGTGGTGACCTGAGAAAGAAAGACCTCCTGCCTCCAGCGCCAGCTGCCCGGGCTGCAGATACCGCCTCTTACGGACAACAACACACCACCGATTCCTGCATGGAAAGGTGGGAGCCACCAGGTCACAGCATCTTTGTTTAGGAGAGAATGACAATGTACAGGAATTATCGTGAGTGATTCATGCCCATCATAATGTAAGGGGAGCCTGCTCATGGCTCTGTCCCAGCTTCCTCTGGGGAGTAAAGATCGAAAAGTCAGACCAGCCTCAGGTACCTGGTTCTCCTTTTTCTTCCTTGGCTCCGTCTCATCCATCTCTGCTTGGGGTGCCATTGGAGACCGGGATGCCACAGGCAATCACTGAGCAGGCCTTCTGGGCATCTTCACAGGTTGTGGATTCTGAGAAGGACACTGTCACCACAAACAGAAGGGTGGGAAGTGATACAAACCAAAACATGGTCCTCACCTGGTAGTGAAGAGAGTGAGGGAAAGAATTGCATCTCATCCCATGTAGCCAACATCTGCTACCACCTCTGGTGTATTGGACCCTGTGCTCAGGACAGCAGACACACCAGCTTTGACTCTGGGTTTCTCCCAGGCTACTAAGGAGACAGACAACTTACACATTCCATTACCAAAACCATATACTTTTTTCCAATTGAATTAGAATTCTTAATTCTTAGAAAACTTAACTGGTAGTGACATCTAAAAGCAAGTAGTTAGCATTTTTTAGATGGACAGATTCATGAATACATTTCATAACTTCTAGAAACAGGTTGTTTTCATTGGCAAATAGACTCACAAACTTCAAATGACGTATAAAATATATTCATTCACAGCTTCAAATTTATATGTTCTTACCAATGGTATGAGCTTTTAAAGTTAATTATTACCCAAGCCATTTTCTTGACAACTTTTGTAACAGAGATAAATGACATGAACTTTGTTTTGTAAACCCAGGCAAAACAAACATGTATTTTATGTTAATAACTTTGAAAGACCTACACTAAACTTAAACCACCATTTGAATTCTTGGCAATTATTGCATTCCTTTAGTGTGTTGCTTAATTGCCTCGTGTCCTTGCCAACTTTAAAAAAGGCTGGAGATGAGGTAGGGTATTAGGCTTGGACAACTTCCACCACTTCAGTTTTAAAAGTGTCAGTTTTTGCCTCTCACAGTGGGGTGGGGCAGTCACCCCTACTGCTCCTGCTGCCCACACAGAGTTTGGGGAAGGCACCAATTCCTGCACTGTCCCCAGGACCACAACATCCTCAGGGCCTCCAGAAGAATTTAGGGTGCTTGAAAGACCCATTTTCTTTTCTTTTTAAAACATGTTTTTATTGATTTGAGAGAGAGAGGAAGGGAAAGAGAGAGAGAGAAACATCAATTGGCTAACTCCTGCACACCCCCAACTGGGGATGGAGCCTGCAACCCAGGCATGTGCCCTGATCAGGAACTGAACTGGTGATCTTTCAGTTCATGGGGTGATGCTCAACCAACTGAGCCACTCTGGCCAGGCAAGAGACCCATTTTCTTTATTTTCCTTTCATTTGCCAGTGGCAGCTTTTGCACTACTGATTCCAGGTCCAAAAATACTCCTATTGGCGTTTTCCAGGTGGTCCCCAACTGTCAGTCAGGGCTAACACCTAGGATTTCCCCCCTGCATTCACACCACCTCCCATCCTGCCTCCACCAACTGGACTACAGGACTTGTTCTGCAAAGAGCTGAGGTCTGAGGAAAACATCAGTGTGTTGCTTGCTGATTTTATTTTTCTTATGATTTCAGAGAGCAAGAGAGAGAGCTAGAAACATCAATGATAAGAGAGAATCATTGATTGGCTCCCTCCTGCACATCCCGTACTGGGGATCGAGCCCACAACCCGGGCATGTGCCTGACCGGGAATCGAGCCTGGGACCTAAGCTCTATCCACTGAGCCAAACCGGCTAGGGCTTGCCTGCTGGTTTTAAATAAATAAACCAGAGGACTGGCTGTGAAGGACCTGGGTTTATTAGACTTATGTGGACACCGGTGGAGCCTGCTGGTGAAGTTTTCCGCATCACAGGCTTTCACAGCTCATGGTTATAGAGAGTCCAGAAAACAAAGCAAGCAAGTGTGGGCAGGGGGTGGGGTGTACCTGTGTGCAAACTGTGTGAGATCAAAATGCCAGCTGTTTCCCTGCAGTTTGCAGTCTGGGCTCACACACTCACCAGGCTCCCAAGGTCCCACGGTCCACTTCCAGATGGCCTTCCTCAGAGTCCCACAGGGTGCGAGGCTCACATACCGTACACTGGCATATGTTATGGGATATTTCAAAAGCATAAAGGATTCAGTGGATATACCACGAAGCTAAGCTGAGAATAACAATCTGAAATAAGAGAGTTTTTAAAAATGTTTTGGTGACTTAAGGAGGAAGATTAACCATAAGGCTGGCAAATTAGGGCCTTTGTTGACCTTTGCCAATGAGATTGAAATGATGGAGTAGGAACAGAGGCACTAGTGACTGGATTTGAGAAAAGAACTAAAGCAAGGAATTGAAAGTCTGGTGGAAATGTTTTTTGGAAGCAGCTTGATAGAGGAGGCCCAGGGAAGGTTGCCACCTGGTGTGAATTCAAGGTACTGAGAGAAAAAATAAAACCAAAAAAACCTCATGTGAACTTTGGATTATTGGGGGAGAGAAAAAAAGCAGCCAGATAAATTAGTTTAGGTTCAACCTTATTTGGGTTTGCTCTCTTAGTCTCCAAACTCCTTCAACACTTCCACTTCACAAATGTTGCTCTCTCCTGCCTCAGAACACCTAGTGCTGCCCAGATGCACTGGCTGAGCTCTCAGGGCCTCTAACTCCTAGCAGCAGCCAGGACCCATCTGCAGGCACGACTCACAGGCCTCCATGAGGTCATCTGCCCATCAAGTCTGTTCCTGGTGCTTATCCTTCATTTTCATTGGGGAGGCAGGATCTATGCTGGACTCAAGTCAGAATCTCCCTCTGCCTTTGAAGCATGGTAGCAACCATGTTTGGATAAATGTTTAATATTTTAACCCTGCTGACTTGGCTTCTGTCATTATTTGCTTGCTAAAACAATAAAAAAGTTACTCTGATTTTCTGAACTTATGTATGCTATCCCAATCGATTGAATACTTCGCTGTTGGTCGTTTGAATATCCCATTGATTGTGATCTCACTGTTTTTAGAAAGCACATTCTTCTGTACCTGGGAACAATTATCCTAAATACCTCAGTGGCTCCAGATAATGTGTTCCTGTCAACTCAGTGGTTCCAAGACCCGATGGCTCCAGATAATGTGTTCTTGTCAACTCAGAGGTCCCAAGACCCGATGGCTCCAGGCAATGTGTTTCCATTGATTCAGTGATCCGGAGCCCCAAAACTATAATTTAACTAACATGCTCAATACTGCTCTGTAAACTGCTTTTTTGCAAACCAGATTTCTCATTCCAAACCCTGAGATGTAATCAATACGTTTGTGATTTTTTGCCTATATAAATCTGGTATTGGGGCTAGGTAATGACTGCAAGATTTGGAAAGCAAAATGCCCCCCTCATAGTCCCGGATTTGCAATAAATGTGACTCCTTAATTCGACTTCTTGAGGCGTCCTTGTGTGATTCACGGGGTACACCTGCACCTCAGCCATTGACTTCCCCAATTAAAAATCGTACTTTCACCTGCTCTATGTTCCTCTGGGCATATTCCTCTTCTTAGAGTTGGACCTCAGGCAAGTTAATATCTGTTAATATCTGTGCTTCAGTGTCTTAAAATCACCCTTGTGATTTTAATGCCCCTATTATTTTGGCAACTAGAATGAAATGATTTAATTCTTTTCTTTCTTTTGAAATTTATCTATTTATTTATTCTATTGAATTTATGGGGTAACATTGGTTAATAGGATCATATATGTTTCAAATGTATATTTCTCTGATACATAATCTTTACATTGTATTGTGTGCTGTGAATGCCGCATCCATTTGCAGCTAGCATTCAGGATCTGAAGAAGGGGCCACACACAAATGAATACACTAGACAAAAAAATATGAATTTAGAAGGCATGGGGAGGCAGGTGTCAAGTTCCCTTTAGTGGGGAAGCTCCCTGACTTCTGGGTCCCATTTGCTTATATTCACTTGAATATACATTTGCCCTTTAGGAATGCATACAGGCAAATCAAAAGTAAAGTTTAGTAAACAGTAAGAGGATCATCAGGTTAGTGGATTGCCTTGAGTCATTTGGCCAACGGCAGGGCAATATTATGCTGATTTTTAGCCCTGCTGAATATTGTATTAATATGCTAACTACTGTTGGTCTTAGCCTTCAGTGTTTCCCCCTTCTTGTTTTCTTAATAAATTTAGAAAGGTGTATGCCATCTGCAGGGCTTGAGTCCCTTTAAGACTTTTCATCCCGCTTCTGTAGACTAGCAATAAACATATAAGACAATGAAAAGGATTGAGTTCTTTTATGTCCTTTTTAAATTGCTGCCAGGGATCTAAGGAACTAGTTTGCAGTAGGCTCCTCTCTGGGCCATCAGTTCTTTATGGGTTCCCTTCTCAATCACTGTCCTTTGTGACATGGCAGCAATGTTATTTGAGTTCTGGATGGTGGACAAACGGTGGGCAATGACAATGCAGGTCTGATCTGCTTTGGCTCTGTCCAGGGCAACCTGCACCATCACACAACTGATGACTGCTAGCATGGCAAGCTTTCTTCACCATCCCCCAGGTCATCTCTGGACTGTTCCTCCTCTGTTCCATTCTACTCCCATTTCTTATCTTCAGCGTGTTGCTCAGGGCTTCTGCTATCTGTGGCTGGAGTAGTCTGGTCAGTTCCTCTCTCAGATTCATGTTGAATGTTCCTTGCAGGAATCCATAAGAGCTTGGATGAGTTTTCTGGAAATACACAAGCTTATCCTCAACCAATGGTTAACAAGGGGTCAGGACCCTTCCATAAACCAGATTTAGGATCTTTCCATTTAACGAGACCATTTTCCGTTGGCGTATTCTGACACCAGTGTAATTCCATGGGTGTCTTAACATTAGCATTACAAGTGAAAACATTTAAAGTAATTAAGGCTTGATGTAGTTTACTTACGGAATAGGATCACATAGGTTTCAAGTATATATATTTCTCTGATACATGATCTTTACATTGTATGTGTGCCCACAACCCTTTGTCAAATCATCTTCCATTACCATACATTTGGCTTTTATTTTTCCTCTTAACTACCCTCCACCTCCTTTTGTCTGGTAACCACCATAGTGATATCTGTGTCTATGAGTTTCAGTTTCATATCTCACATATGAGTTAAATGATATTGTTCTTAGGTCTCTGACTGACATTTTTCTTTTTTAATGTATTTTTATTGATTTCAGAGAGGAAGGGAGAGGAAGAGAAAGAGATAGAAACATTAATGATGAGAGAGAATCATTGATCGGCCGGCTCTAACACCCCCAACTCTGGGGATTGAGCCCACAACCTGGGCACGGGCCCTGATCGAGAATTGAACTGTGACCTCCTGGTTTATAGGTCAACACTTAACCACTGAGCCATGCCGGCCAGGCCTGACTGACATTTTTTGCATAGGATAATATTCTCAATTTTAATTCATGTTATCACAAATGGCAGTATTTTATTTTTTCTTATGGCTGAGCAGTAGCCATAGTATGTACATACCACATCTTTATCCAATCCTCTATCGAAGGACACTTGGGTTGTCTCCATGTCTTGGCCACAGTGAATAATGCTGCAATGAACACAGAGGTATATATATATCTTTGAAAATAAATGTTTTTGAGCTTGGGGGTTGATACCCAGAAGAGGGACTGTTGGATTCTATGATAACTCTATTCTTAATTCTTTGAGAATCAACCATACTGTTTTCCATAGTGGCTGTACCAGTTTAGATTCCCACCAGCAGTGAATGAGTGCTCATTTGCCAGGAGCCGGTCCATCCTTGCTGCTTGACACAGTCGCTGCAGGGAAGAAACATCTGCACAGCATATGTTTCAAGGGACCTGGCATATGTGGCATACTGTTCTTAATATGTTTGCTTCCCTTCTTGGCGCTATGTGTTTTAACCAAGTTCACCTCTCCGAGAAAGGTTGTTTCCCCAGGTAGGGATTTTTCCTTGAAGTTAGGGAGGGAATAAAACCCCTTAACTAAATGCCAGGGGGGGTAGTTAATCACTTTAACTATGAACAATCACCCTTAAGCTACATAATCTTTACTCCCTGGAATGGAGATAAGAAACGCCTTAACCTTTGGAATAGAAATTGACAGGATTAAAATCAACTGGTATAAATACAGATGTAACAAGACAACAGAACACAGAACCTAGAGTCAGAACCTAGCAAGAGAACATGGCAAGAGAACCTGGACAGAACCTGGCTGGAGATCCTGGCTAGAGGAACCTGGCTATGCTGATCAACTGAATGCTGGCTCCGTGTCCTTCCTTCTTCACTGACTCCATCCACACCTTTGGGAACCCCTGGACCTGCTGGGGTTGGACCCCAGCACTCATTTTTCTTCACAACCTCTCTAACACTTGTTATTACCTGTCTTATTGAAAATAGCCATTCTAATAGGTGTGATGTGGCTGTTTGTTTGTGTTTGTTTCCTTGTATGAATGTGGACAAAAGGGGCCACATGCTAACTTGACAAGCTCAGGGAAGAACTGCATGGCAGTCTTGCAAAATCAGGGACCTAGAGTAACCACAAAGAATGGTCTGAAATTAAACTAACTAAAAACAGGTTATAGTGGGTATTCATGTACCAGGACAGTATTTTCCCTGACAAAGATCAACTTTCAGCAGTTCTCAACCTATGGGTCGCGAACAATGAAAATACATCCTGCATATCAGATATTTACATTAGGATTCATAACAGTAGCAAAATTACAGTTATGAAGTAGCAATGAAAATAATTTTAGGTTGGGGGTCACCACAACATGAGGAACTGTATTAAAGGGTTGCGGCAGTAGGAAGGTTGAGAACCACTGGTAGATTTTTACTGAGCCCATTTGTTTTTTTGCATCTAAGATAACATATCTGTGAAATGTCTGGGTAACTTGTACTAGTAACTTCCCTTTTGTTTTCCAGACCCCTCAGAGCGCAACAAATGGCACCAGGACTTTCCCTCATTGTCATTGTTATCAAGTTAATTGTTAACTGTTAACTATGTTAAACTACCCTATATCCATCTATGTAAAAGAAGCACATGTCCATCATTTCACTTTTTATCCTACCCCAGTGATTTCCTCCCTTTGCTTTATCCCACCTCCTTAATCTATCACCAATGAATTTCATAGAACCCACTTATGTATTTTCCTTTTGATGCTAATTTATAAAAACAAGGTATGAACTCCCCATTCTCCAGAGCATTATCTCAATTCGTTGAGGTTCTGTTTCCTGACATATGTCAACAGTTTGGCTCAAATAAACTCACAAAAATTCTTTACAGGTTTCAATGGTTTTTTACGTTAACATGAGATAGAGCTGCTGTGACGCCCCATCCTCGTGGGGTGGCCTTATGAAGTAGGTGTCTGTGGGGCCCAGTGCTGGTCTCTTTGTTCTCTCAAGTTGGGTGCTCTAGGAATGTCCCTTGTGTGGGTTAAGTTGGCCCATTTGAGTTAAGCCTCCAGGCTGGGTGACTATAGGGGTGAAGCTCAATCACCAGGTATGAGATGCTCTGCAGGGGCTTCTCTCTCAGGCAGGGCTGTTCCCAGCAGAATCTGGTGCCTGCTGGGATCCCCCTTTGGGTGAGCCACTTGTGTGGCTAGTTGTGATGAGCTCTAGTGAGGTCTGAAGGCCTTCCCTGATTGTGTTGGTTCTGGGTCCACTGGGGTGGGTTTCATGTGCAGGTTGCTATCAGTCACTGTTTGTGTCTCTGTGAGCTAGACCTGCATGTGTGTGGGAGGGGCTTATTTGTGTAAAAAGTTCAGAGTCTCCCAGCTTAGAGCTGCTGACAGA
>NW_005363687.1:128748-134439 GCF_000412655.1 Myotis brandtii
CCCCCCCCCCCAAAGTTTGCATCAATGAGGGGAAATTAGTACCTGTTTCAAAGCCAAACTCCTCAGTTTCTGCCAGAGTCTCCAACTCTAGTTCCCCCTAGAAGGGCCTGCTGTAGGTTCAGGTTGGGTATAGCCAGCTGTCTCCTCTTCAAGAGCAAGTTCAGCCACCCTTGGCTAGGGGTACAGATCAAAGGAGTCTCCCATTGAGGATGATACTGGCCCAGCCTGCAGGGATGGGCTAAGCATTTCTTCCTGGTCCCAGGCAATAGCTTCCGAGGGTCTCACACTTTGCATATCCTCCCCTCTGAGCCACTCTCCCCCCACAGAATTGTATCCATTGGGGATATTTGGGACTTGGCAGGGCTCATCTAAACAGTCGGCAGGGCAAGCACTTCTTCTTCCTAGGACATTAGGGGAGCTCAGATTTGCTTCCCTGCAATGCAGCCTCAGAGACCAGCCCTTGCTCCGTTGGCTCCCAGACAGAAGCCTCGTTGGGAGACACAATCCAAAAATCCCAGCTCTGTGCAGCTCCCTGGCACCCTTGTGAAACAGGAATTTTAGGGGAATATAGTCAGGCTTAGGAAATTTTTAGAATTGGGGTCCCTGGAATAACACAGGGTTACAGATTAGGAGAAGGCACATCTCCATAACACAAGGAAGCCAGTTGCAGTAACATTTCCATAAGACAAGGAAGCAGCAACATTTACATCTCCATAACACAAGGAAGCCAGTTGCAGTAACATTTCCATAAGACAAGGAAGCAGCAACAGGTACATCTCCATAACTCAAGGAAGCCAGGTGCAGAGAGCAGCAATAGTTGTATTTACATAAGATGAGGGAGCTGGAAGTAACCAAAAAAAAATCTACATTTACAAAATAAAGAAGGAAGAAGCCAGAAAGGAAAGAACAATGAGGGAGGAGGGCATCACATGTCCCAGGTGGTGTTTGACCTTTGAGTTCAGGACTTACTATAGTATCCAATCTCCCCATGTGGGAGTCTATTCTGTGGGACTCTTTCCCTCTCCCCACGTGGGAGTCTGTACTTGTTCTTCAATAAATCTCCACCTCTGCTATACTACTCTGTAAAGTTCTTGATGCAGGAAAACAAAGAGAATCAAGCCGGTCAGATAAGGGAAAAGAGAAGGTTTAATCTGCATCCCTGGGCAAGACTCACGAGCCCCAAAGGCGGGCCAGTGAATTCACGGCAACAGGGAGGGGCACTTCTTTTTATACAGGTGTTTGGTGAGGGGCGGGGGGCATGAGCTTGTTATGGGGTAGGGGACTGAGTCATGAAAAAGTTACAGAATGTTACAATGTTATAGAGTAAAGGGTTACGGAATGTGTTGAGGGGGGGAAATGAGAATGTGCTCGGAGGGAGAGGGGGGATGTATGAGTAAGAAGTGCATCAGGGTCAGTGGAAGAAGGATTGTTAGATTGTCTTAGAAAAACAATGTGTTATGATATGCTCCAGCCAGGTGTGACTCTGTTTAACCTTAATGGAATGCTTTGTAGTTAATTTTTCTTAACACTGTCTTGCTATAAAGGATCATACTGCACCCTTGGTCTCTACCACATGCCGCGAGGCTTCCCAGAGGGGGAAGGTACGGGCTGTGGTCAGCTGGCCAGCTTAATAAAGGCTATTAAATTTAAATTCTGAGTCGGTGGTCTATCTCGTTGAGCCAACCCATAACAAGCTGAGGAAGTTCCCGCCACAGGGGTCGTCAGGGTATTCAGCTAAGGAAGTTCCTGCCCCAGGGGTCGGCATGTTGACCTGTTAGGAACTCCAGGGAGGGTCCATTATCTCCTTCACCATCTGTCTTACGGTGGCATGCATCCACTCCTGAGCTTCCCTTGGACCTAAGATCCCAGGCTTTTGGTGATAGGGGGCGCCGGTTTGTTATGACTACTTCCTGCTGACCAGGGATGACGAGGGAGGGGAGGGGGTTAAAGTCCAGGGTCAGGCAGAGGCAGGTCGGAGAGCAGCCGAGTGTAGGGATGGAGAAGGAGTTGATTTACATTCACCCGTGACATCTCCGTGATCCGGGAGTGGATGAACTTGAGGTGGCAGGGGGCTAGGAGAAAAAAGACACAGATGAGAATCAGGGGCCCTATCATGGGTAGGACCCAGGTAGCTAAGGGGCTTTGGAACCAGCCGAAAGGAGAGTTGTCCTGGAAGTGTCTTGCATGTAGTTCTTCACTCAGCTTAGTCAGGGTCTGCACGTTTTGCTCCACTACTCTGGACTCATTGATGTAGTAGGAATATGCAGGTTCCTCCTTTTCCTGCAGTCAGAAGGTCTGAGGCGCGCTGGTTCTGTAGGGCTACCTGGGCTACTAATGTTACCTGATGCTGTAGGGACACTAAAGAGGAGGTAGTAGACTCCAGAGCTAACTGGAGCTTGTCATTGAAATCCTGAGCAGAGACCAGGCTGTTCCCAAGGCCCTCACCCCCTCCCCCCCCCCACCGGCGAGGCCCACCGAGGCAGCGATACTCACCCCTAACATGACAGGGAGCAAGGCAGCCCAGTGGGCCCGGGGGCGGGATGAAGGGAGCAGCCAGGTGTGCTCCAACTCTCCATACAAGGTTAGTTGGGGAACTACTGTGACCACGAAGCAAGGCTCGGAGTCAGAGGAGTTTATGCAGTTGCTTAAGGTGCCGTTGCACCAAAAGAAGGTACCCGGGCTGGCCTTGGTGGGACTGGCTGCGGTGTGGTTTTGGGTACAGTTCCAAGTGACTTGTCCCCCAGTTACCGGATTACTGGTCTGGTAGCATATCCGTGGGGGCAGGGTGGGCTCTGGAGTTTTGGGAGGCATCATGGACCTTGAACCTCCACACATAAGCGGATGGGGGTGGGTGTAGGTTGCTCAGGGCCGGGAGTGAAGGAGGAGGGGGAGGGCAATTAAGGCGGACCTTAGTGGGGCCCAACACCTCACATTTATAGAAGTCATGCTGCTCCGGGGTCCTCTTGAGTCTGGAGAGGTGGTGCCATGACGGATCGCCAAGCAGCTTGGCCACGGTGGGGGTTGTAAGGATTACAGTGTGAGGTCCCGTCCACCTAGGCTCCAAGGCTTTTAGATGTAGATTCTTAAGGAGGACTGAGCCACCAGGGTGAAGGACTGGTCCTCGGGAGCCCTGGTTGGTCGGTTCTGGCTTGGGCAGAAACCTGTCTGCGTGTTCTCAGAGCAGCTGCCTGAGTAAGGACAGATATGGAAGATAAGTACCCAGGGGAGGAGGATCAGTAGGGAGACAGTGGTTGAGCAAGAAGGGTCTCCCATACAGGAGTTCAAAAGGGCTTAAGAAGGTGGGGCTCCTTGGTATAGTCCAGATTCTGGTCAGGGCCATGGGCAGGAGGTCCGGCCAGGAGCTGCAAATTTCTAGAGAGAGTTTAGTTAGATGGTCCAATAGGTTGGGATTGAGTGGCTATGATGAGGGTTCGAGCTAGTGACAGACAAATCCAGCAGGATGTAGAGAAGGAGAGATTGATGTTAGAGAGTAGATGGAAAGTTGTGTTGATGGGGGTGGGCAAAGGAGTAGGTCCAGGTTCTGCAGGGAGAGAGAGAATGTCCTTTAGTAAGGGAGGGATAGGTCGGGGATTAATATAGATTTTGATAAAGACAATTATAGTAGAATTGATGACTTCTTTGTCATTCCATGTCCGTTTCTCCTGAAAATATTAAAAATATTCATTGGTGCATTCATTGTTAGCTGCTTGTAGGAGGATTATAGTGAGGAGACGAGACACATAAAAGGAATTCGAAAACCTGAGCTTCCTCCGGAGTAAAAATTGGAGGGTCTCTTGCCAGGTAAGAGCCTGTGAGGAATGATGGGTCATCAGGTCCTGGATGGTGCCACTGAATCTTCTTCAGGGATGGTGGGGAGATGTTTGGTGAGCCTGAGAGAGGTAGGTATTGCAGTGAAAGTGGGATTAAATGTTACAATGCGCTGTTATTCACGGGAAAAGAGAAAGGGAAGGAAAGAAGCAGTGGAAGCCAGGGACCTGGATATGAGGCTGGAGAAAAGGCAGGCGGAGGAGGGAGCAGGCCTCACAGCTTTTTCCCAGGCCTCTAGCAGCTTAGATTTTAAAGTTGCCGCATTTTTTCCTAGAGATAATGATCTCAGTTTCTGATAATAGCCGGACTGTTGAGTAAACCTGTGCAGTCCAGGAAGTTTCCTTTGGGAAGGGTGAAGTGGAGGAGGGGGACGGGGGAGAAGGCGCCAAGGTCAGAGTAGTTTTCAGAGCATTAAAGGGGTGAGAATGTTGGCCTTAGGATTTATGGGCTTAGTGAGGGGGTCCCTTCGCCATGTCATGTCATAGAGGAGCTTTGCAAGAAGACTACAGTTGTGAACCCGGAGGCGAGAATACCCAGTGAGCCTGAGGAAGGAGAACATTTTTTGTTCCGAGGAGGGGACAGTCATGGAGGAGATAAGGAGATAAGGCGTTCACAGTCCCAGGAATGGCATGACCCTGTGCGGTGAGAGAGTGAAGCTGAGGTAGGCAACTGTGGTCTGGTATAACTGGGCCCCATAAGGGGACACATGGCAGCCCTGGCTGGGCACCCAGGCAGAATGAGAAAACAGTGAATGAGAGAATTTAGTAAGATGCAGTGTAGAGTGAGGTGGCTAATGGCTGTGAGACTAATCCTTCAACCCCCATAATAGAGACTGAGGAGTGGACAAGGGTCGAATTCAGAGAGGGCAGAATAAGTGGCCCTGGTGTCAGTTAAAAAGGAGATCGGCTTACCTGCCACCACAGTCGTTACCTGAGGCTCTGTCCTGGTGATGTTGTTATGGACCAATGTTCGAGAGAGTAAGAAGACTGAGGAGTGGACAAGGGTCGAATTCAGAGAGGGCAGAATAAGTGGCCCTGGTGTCAGTTAAAAAGGAGATCGGCTTACCTGCCACCACAGTCGTTACCTGAGGCTCTGTCCTGGTGATGTTGTTATGGACCAATGTTCGAGAGAGTAAGACCACCAACTCCAATTAGGTCTTAAGCAGCAAGTGAGGATTTATTGAAAAGCTGGCCAGCGGCTGCCGTAGGCGTGGTGAGAGGTACCCCCCGAGGGGCAGGAGCATATAAGCATGCAGGTTGGGGGTCACCTTTTGATGCTAATTTATAAAAACAACCTGTAAAAAAAGTTCATACCTTGTTTTTATAAATTAGCATCAAAAGGTGACTCTGTTTAACCTTGGTCTCTACCACATGCCAGCTGACCACAGCCCGTACCTCCCTGTGAGAGGTACCCCCTGAGGGGCAGGAGGCTCTCCCACCCATTTGGGCCGGGAAGGCAGTAAGGATTTATTGAAAAACCCTGCAGGAGGTAAGGCCTGGAGGCGCCTGGGGTGAGATCTCACAGAGGGGAGTCAAGTGGAGGGCTGGACACAGCACTACCTCCCGACTCCAGCCGGGGGGCCATGACGGTGGCCACGGCATCTGGCAAGTGTGACTTTTGGTTGCACTGGGTTTGTCTGTTTGGTGTTTGTTGTCTAGTATTTGTTATCTTGGTATTTGTTGTCAAAAAGTCGTCTGCTTCTGTGTACACCCTGCTGCAATGTTTTTTGAAAAATTTTCAGGACCTCAAGGAGAGAGCTGCAGGTCCCGGGCAACCTTAGGTTGCATTTGTCTGGTTTGTTTTGTCTCTGCTCTTTGTTGTCTTTGTCTTTGTCAAAATGGGTCAGGGTCAGTCATCTTCGTC
>NW_005363687.1:134930-141551 GCF_000412655.1 Myotis brandtii
TGAGGATCTGTGAAAACAGGTCACCCCCTCCCTTGTCTGTCTCTCGCCACCGATCATCATGGGTCAGGACAAAGTTTGTTTATGTGGGACTAGCCAATTTACTACTCATTACTGGTCTGTGTAAAGTGAAAGCTACTTTGATTTATTCTGCTTTTCTGTTGATACGCTTGGCTGAATGCTTTTAATTTGCAGAAATTCTGTGAACGGGAGTGGCCCACTTTCCAGGTGGGATGGCCAGAGGTAGAGACTTATGATTTAACCACCGCTTTTCAGGTTCACCATGTTGTCTACGGCCGGCCGGGTCACCCTGACCAAATTCCCTATATTCAAGTGTGGGTCGATATTTTGACTGAAAAACCAAGGTGGTTAAAGAGTTGCCAAAATGAGGAAAAGAAATTGGGACAGAGACAGACAGTCCTCTTGGCTTCGGCCCAGAAGGGCAAAACTCCCCCTTGTTCTGCAAGATCCAGGTGAGGAGGCACTCCCCAGGGTTAGGCCTCCCCCATATGCTCCTCCACCCACCGATCCCATGGTGGCAAAAGACCCCAATCCGGAGCCCTGCCTGCACAGCTGGTTTTCTTTCCTCCGGAAACACCAGTCCAGGGCCCGGCTGTGCTCTCCCCTCCTCGCACTGGGCGGGGGACAGCGTGTGCAGGCATGGAGGGGGAGGGCCGGCGGGGCCCTGCGAGTGTCCCCTGGTCCCGCGGCTCCTGTGTTGCCAGCCTTCTGTGGTCTGTGTCCCCTTTTCTACCGGTGGCCTGTACAGTTAGAGGGGCCAGGGTCCTTTCTCCCAGAACCCACAGGGGTTAATCTCTCTTTTGGAGTCCGTGATTTTTATAATTGTCAGCAGCTACTGCAAACCCTTTTCACTTCAGAAGAGAGAGAGAGAGGGTCAGGGTGGAAGGGAGGAAACTTATTCTGGGTCCGGATGGACAGCCTACATCTGACCAAGACAGATTAGAGGCTGTGTTTCCCTTCAGGCGACCCAACTGGAACCCCAATAGTAACAGGGGAAAGGAGGCTCTCGATCAGTATCGCCAGACTCTATTGAGGGGCATCCGAGCTACTGCTCAGAGACAGACAAACCTCTCTAAGGTGACAAAGACAGTCCAGGGACCTAACCCTAATGCCCCGGAAAATCGGAGGGCTGTCAATGTTGCATTTGTTTCCCAGTTGACCCAAGATATTAGAAAAATTGCAGAAGTTAGAGGGCTTTGAGGAGAAATCAATCTCTGAGTTGGTTGAGGTAGCCCAGAAAGTTTTTAACAATCAGGGAGGACTCGATGGCAGGTTTAAACACCCGGATGGCAAAGGTCCTCCTGGCCATAAGCGAGGAAAAAGGCCCAAGGGGCCGGAGAGACAACAAAGGCAAAGAAAAGCCTCGCGGAAGAAAAGGAGTCCAACCCCAGCTTGGGAAAAATCAGTGTGCATTTTGCAGAAAGGAAGGACATTGGAAAAAGGGAGTGCCCTGAACGTGCGGGGGAACCGACTCCCTTGTTAGTGGAGGAGGTGGATTAGGGTTGTCAGGGCTCAGCTGGCCCCCGAGAACCCAGGATAACCCTGACAGTGGGGGGCCAAAAGGTGGACTTCCTTGTGGAACTCAGCACTCACTCAGGCCCTCTAATGGGGAAAGGAAAAAAAAAGATTAACATTTCAGCTTCCTGAAAACAGCTGCCTTGAACCCTGCCACACTCCTCCCTGACGAGGAGGCAGAGGCCCCTTTGCCTGACTGCGAGGAGACACTGACTACCCTCACTTCCCTCCGCGAGGACCTTGTGGACCAGCCCCTGCAGAATCCGGATGAGACCCTCTACACGGATGGGAGCAGCTTCATAGAGGAAGGTACCCGGTATGCGGGGGGCGGCAGTAGTGACATGAGGAGGAGCCAGGGGAGATCTACAATCTGCCAGGATTAGAAAGAAGCCCTGGTAAGCGCCCCGGCACTGGCCCTGCCAGACCTACCCAGGGACTGCAAGGATATATCTCCTCACACTGTCCTTACAGGAGGCCAAGGAAGTGGCTAAAAGACCAGTAGGGCCCCTAGAAGTTCTCATAGCCCTACCAGTGCGAAGGCTCCCAGAGAAGCCTATTCATCTGCCAGAGGAGCAGAGGCTAGCTGAGAAACTAAGGGCCCGGGAAGGAGAGGCTGGATGGCTAATTCTGCCAGACAGGAGGCCTATAGTGCCAGAAGCCCTGGGGTGGACCATCGCTTCCCAGACCCACCAGAACACCCACCTGGGGGGAATGAAGCTATCAGAACTACTAGGAAAAGAATTCTACATCCCAGGGCTCCAGAAAATATCTCAAGAGTTGGCTAGAAGGTGCCAAGTGTGTGCCTGGGTGAACCAAGGGCCCCCTGTTGTGGCTGCGCCAGGGCAGCGATTTCGAGGTCAGAACTCCAGAGAACACTGGGAAGTGGACTTCACCAAGATACCAGGAGGACAAGGAGGATATAAGTACCTGCTGGTTTTCATTGATACCTTCTCTGACTGGCCTGAGGCATACCCAACCAAGACAGAGACAGCACAGGTAGTAGTTAGGAAACTCCTCACTGAAGTTGTCCCCCGGTTTGACCTGCCACTATACATGGGGTCTGACAATGACCCGGCGTTTATCGCCAAAGTTACACAATCCATAGTTAAGGCCCTGAGGGTTACTTGGAAATTGCATTGTGTTTATAAACCACAGAGTTCTGGACAGGTAGAGAGGGTGAATCGGACCTTAAAGGAAACATTAACTAAGTTAAAATTAGAGACTGGCGAAAACTGGGTAAGTCTCCTTCCTTTTGCTCTCCTCAGAGCTAGGTGCACCCTGTACATCCAAGGGCTAACTCCTTTTGAGATAATGTTTGGGCGGCTGCCGCCATTGGTGCCCAGGTTGGGGGAGGAGGAGGTCGCCCGTCTCTCTACCCATAATTTGCTTAAGTCCTTGCAGGCACTCCAGCAAGCCTCCACAACAGCCCAAAGGATTGTAAAAGAGGCTCACCGAGAGACTGAACAGCAGAAGGAGCCCAGGGGACATCAGTTTTCCCTGGGAGACCTTGTCTGGGTCAAGAGGCACCAGCCCAGAGGACTCGAACCGCGATGGGATGGTCCTTACACCGTAGTCCTCAACACCCCGTCAGCAGTTAAGGTAGCTGGTAAGAAGAACTGGATTCACCGTACACAAGTGAAAGAGGACCAGACCCTGGGGTGCTCTTCACGATCCAGAGGTGAGAGACCCCTCGGCCTTTCAACCCCATCGGGCCGCTGGCACCTGTGAGGTGGCCGGAGGTCCGGGGGGGGACACCAGCTCCCTATCCATCGCCCATTTCTGCATGGACCACCGTCGTGAGTCCAGGCCCAGAGGTGAAGCCGGTACCAGAACCATCACCACCAAAATGGCCTGTTCCCCAAGGACCTATAATGAGGACAGACATCTTCTCTCCGCTGGAGGCCTCGTTCCAGCTTTTGAACAGTAGTTCCCTTAACCTGACGGCTGATTGCTGGTTATGTCTAAACCCCGAGCTGCCCTATTATGTGGGCATAGGAGTGAGTGCAGACTTTGGGGACTCTAACCGAAACGTCTGGAATGTCTCCACGGACCGAGAGACACCAGGACTTTGCCCATAGGGACATAGAAGGAGGGGGCTCACTCTAGGGGACATCTCTGGCACGGGGCTGTATGTAGCCTCAGCCAACTACTCACTAAAAGACTCCCTTTATCAGGACAATTGTAACCAAACCCTAAGATTAAGAGGAGAGCTGGGGCGGGGGTCCCCTGGTACCTGGTAACCCCAAATGGGCATGTACAACAGGAATCACTCCGTGCGTTCTCTCCTTAACCATGCAGGTGGGGGGGAGCCCATCTCAGCTAGTGGATACTAGCGACGAATCCAGAGTCTGATTCATCCTTAAAAGACCAGTAGGGAGTGTTACAGTTAAGCCCCCCCTTGTAAAATCTCTTAACCTCTGAATGTCCCTCTCAGGTATGTTGGCAGTTACTGGGGAAATGGAATCAACTGTGGTCGAGAGTAGTCTAGGGTATGGGGCAAGTTTATATTAGTAGTTGGGGCAACGGGGCAAGTTGATATTAGTAGCTAGAGAAACAAGGCAAGTTGATTAATGTACCCCAGGTAACTTTGTGTGTTTAGCCAACCGTTGTATGGTTTTGGGGAATAAAAGGCTGGCACAGAACCAGGGTCGGCGCTGTCATGGGAGAACACACCTACAGCAGCCGCTGGCCAGCTTTTCAATAAATCCTCACTTGCTGCTTAAGACCTAATTGGAGTTGGTGGTCTTACTCTCGTGAACATTGGTCCATAACAATGTAAGTCTGTGGGGCCCTGTCGGGGCCTGGGCAGCTTCTTCTGTTGCCAGTCCCAGGAGGTCTGGGAACTCCCAACCAGATCCAGAGGGCGGCCATCCTGGACTGGCTGAGGCCTGACCTGGAGAGCCAGACTACAGTCCGATTTCCAGTGGCCTTTCCCTTCCGCATCTTGGGCAGGGCCCAGGCGGGGGTCTTGGGTTTGAGCAGGACTTGGCTCACTGTCTTTCCTTGCTGCTTTTGAGGCATGGGCCTGGAGGAGGCTCAGCCCTGACTTACCCGCAATTGGAGGACCAGCACTTCGTTTGGGGTTCATGAGAGCAGTGGCTAGGAGCTGAAAGACCTCCTAATGGGCCTCAGCTTTGGCCTGATCTCGCCTTTGATTTTGGATTTGGGTCTCCTCATCTCTATTATTAAAGACCTTAAAGGTCAGATTAACGAGGTCTTCTTGAGGGGTTTGTGGAAGTTTGCTGCGCATGTCAGAGGAGTAAAGGTGGTCAGGTCAGTGGAAAAAGAAACCTGAGAATGGATGCAGAAATAGAAGAGGCTGTTGAGGAAGGCAGTCTGTGGGTGGCCTGAGAATGAGTATTAGAGGGGAAAGGCTGTTTTGGAGCTCACATTCTCAGGATTTGGGCTCTCAGGGATAGGGGAGAAGGTGGCTACTGGTTAAGAGGGTCTGAAGAGAAATAACCAAGGCATTTTTTAATTTGAGGAAGGTCAGAAAGTGAGAGAGAATGGCTATCCGGATAATATCCTTCCCCGCTGCAACCTCTCGCAAAGGGAACTGGCCAGCCACCTGTGAATTCAATTGCTGGAGATTCGGTGGAGCGCACAGGGAAAGGAGGGCATTAGAGTTCTCAAAGAGTACAGCATGGGGTTCAGGTTTCTACGGCAGGGTTGTAAGGTTTAACTGAGTGTTGTTAAAAGGTGAATATCTCAGGTAGTAGTAAATATCACGAAGGTACAGCAGGGTGACGTGATATCATGCTGAGAGGGGCTTGCTACTTGAGAGAGGTTATCAGGAAGAGCCTCTGTAAGAGATGACATCTGACCCTGGCCTGACTGAACTGAGGAAGATGAGGAGCTCTGGCATTATGTGCAGAGGGAACAAGTGCCAGCCTCTGAGACGGGAACTTATACTTGGTATTTGAGTAAGAGTGAGGTATGGCCAGTGTGGTCAGAGTGTGGAATGAGGGAGAGAATGTAGGGCATGAGGACCTAGAAGGGCAAGTGCTACCTGCTTGGGCCTTGCAGCTTGCAGGCCATGGGAAGAAGTGACATTTTGATTTGTTTGGTGGAAACCCTTTGGCAGGGTTGGGGAGGGGGGGGGGGGGGGGGGCGGGAGCGGGAGAGGTGGAAATGAATGATCCTGGGAGGGCCTGGGATAGGTATCGAAATTCCTTGATGAACATGGTGGCAGAGAAGGACCCCAGCCGCTTTTCAATCACCCTCAGATGCTGCAACCTCCCAGGTAGGGGGGTGGGGGGACAGAGGGGAGGAGGGGCCGGCGAACGCCTGTGTTTACTGACTGGGGAAGCAGGCGGGGGTGGGGGAGCAGTTGCCTGGCTACTTGAGTTTCCGGCTCCTACAGTGGCCTCGGGGGTGGGAGAGGGTGGGGTCGCCTGGCAAGTTGAGCTTCCGGCTCCTGCAGGGCCTCAGCCACGGGCGGAAGAGGGGGGAGGTCAGCAGGTAGAGGAGAAGGCATTGCCGGAGGGGGGTAGTGGAGGGAGGGGAAGAGGGAGCGGACGGTGAGGTGGAAGGGGCTTTTGGGGGAAGGGACGGGACGCAGACAGAGAGAGAGGCTTGGGCATATTTCCTGGTTCGTCGGCAGAAATTACTGAGGTCGGTAAGGATGGTAAAGTCAAAGGTCCCGTTTTCGGGCCATCTGGACCCGTTGTCCAATTCATACTGAGGCCATGCTATGTTACAGAAATAAACAAGGCGTTTAGGACACAGATCCTGGGACAGGCCTAGTTTTTAGCTAGGTTGGCAGGCAGGCACCCTAGAGGTGTGCTGGGATCAGGTTTGGGATTTCGATTCCCCATGCTCAATATCTGAGGTCAGTAGCCAGGGCCAAAGGGCCAGTGTCCCAGCAGTTTGGCCAGGGCTAAGGACGGAGGAACCGGGGGAGATAGGGATGTCTCCCCTACCTCCCTTCGGCCGGAGGAGCCCTTCCTGGAAGGGTCCGGAGAACGGGGCAATCTCTGACGCTGCCGCGCTTTACAGACAGAGAGGCAGGAGGGTGACCTCAGGGGTCGACATGGGGCCGGACTTACCGCTAAGCTGCCAAACCGGGAAAGAAAACTGCTAAGCAGA
>NW_005363687.1:141759-143231 GCF_000412655.1 Myotis brandtii
GGAGGTCACCCCCAGCTGTGGAGGGACAGCCGAATGGGGTTCTCGCGCCACCTGGGTTTCAAGGCACCAAATGTAAAGTTCGTGATGCAGGAAAACAAAGAGAATCAAGACGGTCAGATAAGGGAAAAGAGAAGGTTTAATCTGCATCCCCGGGCGAGACTCATGAGCCCCAAAGGCGGCCAGTGAATTCGAACCAACAGGGAGGGGGCACTTCTTTTTATGCAGGTGTTTGGTGAGGGGCGGGGGGCATGAGCTGAGGAAGTTCCCTCCGTGGGGGTTGGCATGTTGACCTGTTAGGAATTCCAGGGAGGGTCCATTATCTCTGTCACCATCTGCCTTACGGTGGCATGCATCCACTCCTGAGCTTCCCTTGGACCTAACACTATTCTCTGTCCGTGGATTCATTCTTCAACTCTGGCGGACAAAGAATCCAGGTTCCAGTTCAAAAATTCTGTTTCACTTGCACCACCAGACCAAGAAGGAGGGGCTGAAAATCAGCCTTGCACAGCCCTCAGATTTCTCCATGCGTCTGGTCTTGAAGCATAGCAACCTCCATCTTGGGTAAAAACTGCTGTTTGAAATGTTAACCCTTCTATTTTGGCTTCTGTAACCACTTGCTTGCTTAAATAATAAGGAAAAATAAGACTACTCCCATTCCAGAGAGACCATAAACTATGTTCCAAACAGAGTTGTCAGTGCTGGCACCAGGCCAGGCTTTGAGATATGGTCTCATGGCCCCTTCCCTACACACAGGATTTCTTTCTCAGAAGGTCCAGAAGTCTCATTCCAAATTTGGAAGACAAAGAGCTGGAAAAAGTATAAATAGGAAAGACTTCCTCCGTGTGGGGCTCAGAATTTAACAGAGATATTCTGTTCTGAGCCTGCTAGTGCTAGCATAATAAAAGACTCCAAATTAATTTGGCTTATTAAGGTGTCTCATGTCGGCTCACTAATTTACAATATAACAGTCTCAGCAGGGCAGGGCTGAAATACTCAACTATGTTCAGGTCCTAGCCCAGCTGGACAGGCTGAAATTTCAGCTCTCCTGCACCATCTTAACCAGCAGTATGGGCCGAAATGTCCCAGTCCTGAGCTAGTTCCCTGTGCCTCTGCACCCAACAGGATGGGGCAGGCCTAGGAGCTCAACAGGTTGGGGAAGGGGTGCCAACTGTGTGCATGAGGTGGGAGAGACCGTTCCTCACCACCAGCCCACAGAGTTTAATCACGGACAGGGTCTTTCCTTGAAGCCTTTCCAGAGAACAGAGGGCCCCTCAAAGTCACTGCTGGGTGTGAAACCCAAGTATGGCCGAGTCCAGAGCAAACTCCAGGCTGGTGCTGCAGCAATGGGAGCGCTCCTTCCCTAGGCTGGTCGGTCGGAGTCTCCCAGGTGGACAGGATCCCCACTGATTCCCACCACCTGCTGTACATGGGCTCCACTCCTGTCTCTGTTGCTCTGGGTTGGGGATCCCTGC
>NW_005363687.1:143290-171275 GCF_000412655.1 Myotis brandtii
GGCTTCTCAGCTGTCCCCGCATGAGGGGGATCTCCCTTTCCGCTTCTCCACACCTCTTACCAGTCTCTACCTGGCTTTTCCTGTGCTCCTTGGTTCTACTATTTCAGCTCAGCTATAATTTGTTTTTCAAGTGGATTGCTCTGTAATTTAGCTGTAAATCTGGTCTGACGCTAGAAGCAAGTGACACAGTTTCTAGCTACTCTGCAGTTATCCTGGAATCCCAGCTGTTGTAATTTGTTTATTTGACAATCCGACGGAAAAGAGGTCAGTGCCCCTGACTCAATAGTCAGGTATTGCATGTTTTAAAAGTTCTTGCAGTGCACTGTTTGACAGTTGCTGCCCTATAGCAAGCATGTCAAACTCGTGGCCCACAGTTCCTATGCCTTGTTTACTTATTTAAATGAGGCACGTGGCCCGCAGGCCGTGAGTTTGATATGCTTGCCCTACAGTCTAGCACTGATAAGAAAGGTAATGGGTCTGCTGAGCTTCAGTTTCAGCAATGATGTGGGCAAGCACTTGATAAACCAATCAAGGCTGCAGCTCAGCTCTGACAAAAGTGCAGCTACTGAAGTCCAGGAGGGGCTGCAGGTAATGCTGAGGCTGTGCCCAGCAACCTAAGAAACTGTGTGATCTTCCTAGACCTCATCTTTCACACAGGGAGGTTCATGGTCATCTGCATGAAAGCCATTGTCATCGTCATTTAAGATCTGACTCTTCTCAGCCGTGGTGGTGTAACTGAGGAAGGCAAAGGTTATCATTATAACAGGAGTGTCTGGGTTGGATCATAAATAAAATTAGACCCTGTGGTAATGTGGAATTAGACGAAGGAAACACTATAGTCTGTGTTATAGGGGGGTCCCAGGGCATTGAGAGGGAGTACTTAATAGGCTAGGAGGTAGCAATTAATAGAAGCTAAGTTGCAAACAGAAAACATATCGGGCTTTTGAAATAAAAGTCACCATAAATAGGATTTTGTCTAGCTACCAGGATACGACTTGTCAGGGAGGCTCTGTGGGGAGTGGAGAGCAATGGTTCAGTTCACCCTGCAGGCTGATCCAGATCTCTGGGAGGCACACGAACATCTTAAAATCGGGAGGTTAATAATGAAAGTGTTTTATCATTTGGGGCACAAATGGCTCTCCTATGGGATTCTCCTTCAAAAAATTGCATTATGGGAAACAAAACCCTATTCTACCAGCTGAGGAAACTGGCATTATAGCCTCTACAATACACAAGGAGATGCCACAGCAGGAACTACACCCAGGAGCAATCACCACGACCAATGGAGTGGCCAAAGGAGAGCATTGCGGGCATAGGCAGCTGGTGTGTAGACTGAGGCAAAGGCTTGATGCAAGAAATGAAGCCACAGGGATCTAGAAGGGAGGAGAGATGACAGCAACAGCAGTAGGGCAGGCAACTGCCCCATGGCCACTGGAAGTCAGAGTTTCCTGGGGGATGCCCGCAATAGTGTATCAGGGGCTCAGGAGTCCAAACTGCTTCCTAGAGCAATACACAGAGGAAACACCAGCTAAGGAAGTGGAGAGATGAAGGCAAGGATGTAAGGACTCCATCCCATAAAAAGCAAGTGAGGAGCTCTCCAACATCTAGACCAGGAAGCTAAGGAGTGACCCCTGCAGGTGGCAGCTCCCCAGTCACTGTCCTCACAGAATGCTGCAGCCTCTGCAACCCCTCTAGCTCCTCCACCCCTGCCCAGAAATGCCAAGAAGCTCCCAGCTCTTTCCCACTATCTGGGTAGTAATGTTGAGGTGAAGGACAAAGAGAAGTTGGTACAGCAAGCCCTGCTCTTGAAATATGCAAATGCATATGCTTTTGCAATAGTTGTAGGTTATTGTGCAACTTGCTTCCTCATCTGCCCCTCACTCTGCTTCCCTGGCTTTGTTCTTCTCAGGAATTCAGATCGTGGAAATCTGTAAAACCCAGACATTGATGATGCTGCTGAACTCACAGGGATCAGTGAGGTGCAAATGAGGTCATGCACTGAGTGTGCTCTGTAAACTCTAAGGTGGCATGTGTGTAGTGGCAAGTTTCCAGAACCCAGATGGGGTGAGTGTGAGTGAGTCAACAAGGAAGAAAATTGTCCAAAGGAGTTCTTAAAAGACCAACACCTAGTGGCCCAGGTTGCAGGTCAGCATAAATAGCCCGTGCCTGTGGGCCAAGGAAGCACTCATTTGCCTGGAGACCCTGAGCCTTCGAGGAAGCAATGGTGAGTGTCTGTGTCTGCCTCTCTTTTTGTTTTCTCTGTGTCCAGCGAATGTCCCCCTGCCCATTTGGGGTGCTCTAATGTACTGGTGTTGAGGAAGACAGGGTCTATGTAGCTCTTCTGCTCTGGGAGGTGTGGGTGTGGGTGTGGGTATGAAAGGGCAGCATAGTGGGGGAAGAAGGACCATTCTTCTGCCCCTAACTCTGCTTCCTTTGCTAAGTGGGAGGTTTGCCTTCTGGGCTGGGGGAGGGTGGGTGAGTGGGATATGACACCCACCCGGACCCCAGATGCCATTGTCAGGAAGCCTCAGGTGGGAATGCAATTTCAACTTCTCGCTTGGCTCTCTCCATCCCTGATTTCTTCAAAGGAAAGTGGATGAGGAGAAACAGCCCAGGCATTCCCAGGCCCAGGGTCAAAGTTCATCCTGGTACCACCTGCCCATTGGACGTGGATAAACATCTTTGCTCTCAGCTTCAAATCCAAATCTTTGTTTTAAAGAGACCCACTAGACAAGTTTAGTGATTTCCAATTAATTTTTAGAGGAGTCATTTTTCAATAATACTTTAGTCTGACATGGAGGCATAAAGGTAACAGTATGTGAGTTTAAGGGGATGTGGTTCTGCCCAATACCGCTATAGGCCCAGCGAAGAGGCCTCATCCCAGTCCTAGGTCTCCAACCCTGTGAGGGGGCTCCTGCCCAGGCCCCTTTCTGCTACAATGAGTTGTGGTGCCCTCTGTGCCATCTTGAGCTGTTGGGCAAAAATGCCTGTTGCTTTTAATTCTTCCCCAGATGTGGGCACAGGGCCCTTGAATTGTGGCAGCTCCACACCAGGGGGCAATGCCCTGGCTCTGGCTGGAGCCTTTGGTGCCCAAGGCCGAGCCTCTGCCCCAGCATGTGCCACTCTGCTGGCCTGTGAGCTTGCCTGGTGTTTAGAGACTCCCATGATGCCCGAGGAAGTAGTAAACTCAGAATGAGAAAGAACTGGTGCCAACAGGGTCCTCCACAGCCCAGAACCACCAGCAGGTGGAGAAGAAAGCACTTCTGTGGCCAGGAAGGCCCTCCACTGCCTCCCCCTCAGGCTGCCTGGCGATCTCTTCTCCTTTGCTCTGTCCCTCAGGCTTTGTTCCCAGCCTCTGCACTCCCGTGGACGCTTTCCTTGCTCCTAACTTTATGGTTTCTCTCAAGAGGAAAGAAGCCCACCATTGGGAGTGACCAGGTCCTGCACCCACCCTGACCTCACTTAGCTGCAAAGTCCCTCTCACATGTCACTGGACACCCTATTGAACATCTGTTTTTTCTCCACCTAAAACCATCCTTTCCTGACCGAGCTCACCTCACATGCCCTCCTCCACGAGGCCCCTCTCCCAAGTCGTCCCAGGTGGAGGGGCAGCACTCTAGGCGTCCCAGGGTCTCTCCAGCTATTCTGAGAACGTTTTCTGGGTTCCATCTGGAACTTTCTTCATGGAGACAGCGTCTAGTCCAGGAATGGCAGGCCACCTGGGAAACATGTAGCCATGTATCCATCTTGAGTTAGGACTCATGTCACTGAGCATTCTGGCTCTTTCCAGACAAGCACTGAAACAGCCAGTGCTGGTCCATCCAAGGCTACAAGTGACAGTGATACAGAATTTTTGGACTGAAACCCGGATTCTTTGTCCACCAGAATTGAAGAATGAATCCACAGACAGAAAGTGGTATAGCAAAGGTGGAGGTTTATTGAAGAACAAGTACAGACTCCCACATGCGGAGAGGGAAAAAGTCCCACAGAATGGACTCCCAGGTAGGGAGGGAGAACAGGGTCCCCCTGAGTTCCTTTTCCCCATGGCTTATAAAGGCTGTAGATACTGGTGCCTTGATAGCCCCTATGATTGGTCACTATTCCCTTAGACTGGTTACTATAGTAACTCCTGGGCTCAAAGGTTGAACCTTCCATGGGACATGTGAGGTCCCCCCCCCACCCTCCTTCCTCATTGTTTTCCTATTCCCTTTTGGCTTTCTTCTTCTGCCTCTGAATGAAGGGCTACCTTCTCTTTATTTTGTAGATATAGACCTTTTGCTGTTCCCAGCTTCCTCATTGTATGGAAATATACCTTCTGCTGCTCTGCAGCCCTGTGCTTCCTCCAGGGTTCCCCTAATTTCCAAAATTTCTAATATTTCCTAAACCTATCCTATATTACCTCTAAAATTTCTGTTTCAGTCCCCCCTCTGTTTATGAAACCCCAACTGCTGTTGGGGACAATGGACGCCGATCTGTCTGGCTGCTTCCGCTGGCAAAGGGTCCTCATTAGGGTGCAGCAGTCAGGGTCCCATCGGTAGTGGATGGTCTAAGGGTCCACGGATGGTGGATGTAGCGGCCTTCATCTGCAGTTTCATGCAGAGGAACATTTGGAGCTTTAGGACTTTCAAATGGGAGGATATGAAACATAATGAGCAATGATTAAAGATTATAAAAGTATAAATCAAGGCCTGAGGAATTGGTTTTGATTGGTGGTAGTAGTAGCATAGTTTGTCCTATAGACCAAGATTTAACACATTTTGTTCTGAGTTGGGCTGCTTATAATATACTTAGTAGTTAGGAATTTGAGGAGTCTCTATGACTTAAGAAATTTACTGTACCAGGGTTACCGAGAGTGGCTATAATAGGAGTATCTTGTGGTGTTTCTGGGTCCCGGTAAGGACAGAGAAGGTCTCCTCCAGGTACCAGCCTAGGGTTTAGATGACACTTATAAAAAGACAGAATAAGAATTGTTAAAAAGATTAAAATACTGATTATTTAGAAATAGCAGAGTATGTTACTTATCTGGCATTCATTGTCTTCCCAGGATTCCTTTGAAAGAGAAGTTTCAGGTCCTTTAGAGGCTCACATGAGGAGAAATCTGGTGATTTAGCTGATGGCAATGCAGCTTCATCCTCCTCCTGTGCTGGCATTGAAGGCTCACTGGGGACAGACGGATCTAGGTGTCGATGCTGCAGACCTGCTGGGAGACTTAAAGACGGTGCCTGTAAAAGGGCTTTTTGAGTTGTTCAAAGGCCTGCCCAGATAAATGAGAGCTATTCCTGAAAGCTCTGGGGCAGTGTTGTCTATATTAGCTGACGGCTTTGATTATTGGGATCTTTTAAGGACAAAGAGGGAATGTGAGTTAGGAGACAGGAGTATATAGAAAAAGGCATCCTTGAGACTTAGTACTATAAACCACTGCGTGTCCTCTGGAGTCTGGGCAAGTAAAGCATAAGGGTTAGGGACACTTGGCTGGATAGGAATCACTGCATTATTAAGTCCTGAACTTAGTCCTCCCACTCTATTAGGCTCTTGTACCCCTAAGATGGGGTATTGTAAGGACTATGACAAGGTTTCAATAAACGTTGGGCTTCGAAAATAGATGGCCTATTAGAATATTGAGTCCTTCTGGAGCCTCAGGGTTGAGAGGATACTTTCTGATGTGTATGAGGCTTTTTTCAGGATCAGGAAGGCATGGGAAAGGAACAACTTACCCCAGCTGTGCCCTAAAGGCTGAGAAAAGATCTCTTTCTTGGCTTCCCAGACATGCCTGTAATGGCTATAGCCTCTGAGGATGGTTTACCAGAGTTTGGGAGGAGTACAGAGAAGGTGGCTCCAGCATCGGGGAGGAAATTAATTTCCTTGCCCCCCACTGTCAGGCTTACCCGGGGCTTCTGGGTGGAAATAATGACAGTCCTTGAGGAGCCAGGTTGGACGACCCCGGCCCCGTCAGTCTTACTGAGCCAGCTGGGTCACCAGCCCTGACACAAGGGACCTCTGTCCCCAGGGGCAGTCTAACTTCCAGTGGTTTCCTTGGCAGACAGGAAAGGGCTCCGGGGGTCCACTATGCCCCTTGGGACAATTCTGGCGCATATGTCCAACCTGGTTACAGCCGTAACAAATGATCAGACTGACCGTTCACCTCCGGGCTCTGACTGGGGGCTTCTGTTTTCCCGAAGCATGGCTACTATGATTTTCTCTATTTTTGTAGCCTTAGCCTTGTTAATGTAAAAAAACCATTGAAACCTGTAAAGAATTTTTGTGAGTTTATTTGAGCCAAACTGTCGACATATGCCGGGAAGCAGAACCTCAACGAACTGAGATAATGCTCCAGAGAATGGCTGGGGGGGGGGGGGGGGGGGGGTGTTACATTTGTATTTATACATTTGCAATCAAAGGAGGGACGTAGGTGGGTTACATGAAATTCATTGGTGATAGATTAAGGAGGAGGGATAAAGCAAAGCAGGGAAACCCCTGGGATTGGATAAAAAGTAAAATGATGGACACATACTTAGGTGGGTGCAGGATTAATTAACATGATAATGAAGGAATCTGTGGTATCTGTCCTGGTGCCCAGCACATTTGGTTGTGCCCCAGGGGCTCCAGAAAAAGAGAAGTTACAAGTTACCCAGACATTTCAAGGGTATGTTATCATAGATGCAAAAAGACAGATAGGCTCAGTTAAGGTAAAGGTTGACCTTGTCAGTGAAGATACTGGCCTAGGACGTAACTGTCCACCATCACTGCTTTAGTTAAAGTTTAATTTCAGACCATCCTTTGTGGTTACTTTAGGTCTCTGAGTTTGCAAGACTGCCATTCAGGCCTCCCCTGAGCCTGTCAGGTCAGCATGTGGCCCCTTTCGTCCAACAGCCTGATCTCTCTCATTTCTCCTCTTTTCCTCCTCCTGGTCTCTATTATAGATCACAGAGGTGGCAATCTTCAGGAGATTTTCTAACGTATTCTTGGGACTCATAGCCAATTTCTGCAATTTTCTCCAGATGTCTGGGTGATAAATTTGTTCTTTAAAATTAGTTGTCCCAATTCTGAATCTGGGGTAATGTTGGTATGCTTGGCCAATGCCTCCCTGAGCCTTTCTAGAAAAGCGGAGGTGTTTTCGTCAGCCCCTTGATTAATGGTGGTTAATTGAGAGTAGTTGACAGGCTTTATTTTACTACGTCTGAGGGCTTCTATAATACAAAACTGGCAGTGCTTTATTTTCCATCTGTTTCAGGGTTCCACTGAGGGTCCACAGGGGGAACTGCCTCTTGTCCTGTTAAGAAATCCCTGTTTCTTTCCTCAGAGTCCTCTATTCCCCCAGCATAACTAAGAAAACGGTCATTCCCAAAGTCTCTTGCTTTTTCTAGTATATTTTGCTTTTCAATGGCTGAGAGGGTCAGGTTTAATACGAGCATGATGTCTCTATATGAGAGATAAAATACTTGAATGAGGTTTTGGAAGACTTCAATATATCTGTCAGGATCTTCTGAGAACTTTCCTAGGTCACTTTTAATTTGTCTCATGTCCTGAGATGAAAAGGGGATCTGGGCTAAAGTATGGCCAGATCCTTCATCTGTCTTGGGGCAAGCTGAGGTTGGCTCAGCCCTGGGCAGGGGCGTAGCCTCCGCCTTCTCCCTCGGTGGACTTTGGGTTGTTATTGCCAGGAGCGAGGGATTTTACTTTACATTTTTAATATAAATCTGGCCTGTCCCTTAGGGTAAAGAAAATTTGGACATATGGGACTTCTGACCATTTCCTATTTTTCCTACAGAAAAGATCTAATTGTAGGATGGTGTTATACTTGAGGCTTCCCTCTGAAGGCCAACTCTCCCCATTTGCTAGTCGGTATTGAGGCCAAACCTGAGTGCAGAAAAAAATCAGGCACTTTCTTCTTAAGGTCTGTGGGTCAAACTTATCCCAATTCTTGAGGATACATCCTAATGGACTGTCTTTTTGTAGTGTAGAAAACATGTTTCCCATCTGAAAGAAAAAGAAAAAGATGTGCACAAGGATGTTTAAAAGGGCCTGAGTGAACATTCCAGGTCCTGTATCCGCGGTGCTTTAGAAAGAAAAGGGCCTGGTGAATATTCCAGGTCCTTTGAAAAAAGCTTAGGAAAAAAAGAAGTACGCAGAAAAAGGGCCTGAGTGAACATTCCAGGCTTAGGAAAGGTGTCCCTGCCCGTGAGGCGTCCCCCACCTGGCCAAGGCTGAAGGGAGTCCCCACTCTCAAATTAGGAGTGAGGGGTTCGACCGTGAACAAGGTGGCCGGGTGGACTAGTCGTACTGACCACCGCGGTGATGACCCGAGCTCACGCAGAGGCCATCTACTGGCCTCCCATGGAAGCGTGTATACCCCGTGTTACGGTCCAGGTCCTTTGTCTATAATTAAAAAGGACCTGAACGGCTGTAATGTTTGAATTACCCACTGAACTAGGTGGGTTGGAGTGCCCGCTGACCTGAATTTCCGAGGGGTCTACTCTAGGATGAGGACTTAAGAGAGTTCTACGGTACCTGGAACCCTGGTTTGGCCAATATCCAGTGATTCAAGTAAAGCATAAACAACTCCGGCCCCCACCCCTTGTATGCCCCCCATCATTAAAGGATTTATCCTCTGCCTGATTTTATATTTGAAACTTCCTGCTCACTGGCTTAACTTTTAGTTTCTACTGACCCTTAATTTCTGCTGTTTTATTTTCAAACTTGAAAAGTGTCATCTTCCTTTAAACTGGACAACCAGTTTGCTCCCCTGCTGGGAGAGGGACATGCTAATTGATTTTGCAGGGAATTACAAAGGCACACCTTCCTAGTTTTTATGAGAAAGAGGTGCCGCAATCTCCTAAAGTTTTAAAATACCTTTTAGTTCAACTATGACCTGCTTAGAAGCCTGCGATTTAGAGTAAGTCAGAGTCCTTTCCATGGGTTTTCTAAAGACTTAAATGCACCAAAGTAAGGCAATGGCTGTCCAATGACAAAATCCAAAAGTGGCATGGTTCTAGATTTGTTTAAAATGCAATTGATAAAGCCTTTGTTTCATAATATTCTGAGACAACTACCTTCTAGTACAACAAACAATTTGTATGTAACATGTGGCACATGGTTTACTGCAGACGGCACATTAAAGCATTGAAAACAATTTATAAATCCTCATAAGAGAAATGTAAAACCCCAGAATGTCACTGGCAGACACAGAGAATTATCATGCTTGCTCTCCTTCTCTGACTGAAAGTTTCCTGTTTGAAGTTGGCTTTGAATCTGTGTAAGTTTTTTCTGAAGTAGACCAAAACCTTTATGACATTCAAAGTATATGTATTTAAATAGAACATTGCTATTAAATTTATTTGGCAGAGTTTCCTCATGCAACTTCAAGTATATTTTTTGCATTGGTCTAATTTAGTTCAAAGATATTTCTTTTTAGGGAGAGAAAATAAATCCTTTTGCATCGCCCCAGGGCCCTCAGGGTGTCACAAAATCTGTCTTTCAGTTAAATTCTTGAAATAGCACATTTGGAAAAGCTGTCAAATATACCCAATTTAAAGATTATTAAAACTTAAACCGGTTTTTAACATTAAAGATTTGGTCTTGACCACAGAATTAATTATTTTCAATCTGGCCATTAAATTTTTATATGATATACTTTGAATGTCAGAGAAAATGCTGGGAGGACACGCCTATTGCCTGTCCATCCCCTTGCCACCTCGCTGCCATGCCCCTAAGGGCGCAGAAGCCACAAAGCTGTGATGCCTCATAGTTAACTTTAGTTCCCGCCTAGGCAGGGCCTGCGGGGGGAGGGGGTTGTGACATCACAGGCAGGCTTTGACCACCCGGTTCCCCCATTACTGCCAATGCCGCCTACAAGATGTTTTAATGGGCGTGATGCTGGATGGGGCTTTACCAATTTCCCCCTGCCCCCTTCCTCTCCCCGCCCCCCTCCCTTTTCTAACGGCCGCCACCTTTGGAACCAAAGGCCACTTAGTTTCTAAGTAAAGGGCTCTTTTTCATTTTCCTACTTCACCCCAGGTGGGGAAGACAATCATACAACTTTAGCTGGTGGTCTTTATTTAAACTTCCCTGGGTTAACATATATGCAACCTTCACAAATTTACACTTTCAAATTAGCTTCAGAATCTTAAAATTTTAACCTAGCAGAACAACCTTGGGTTCTGAGTGACACAAAGCCCACATGGAGCAGAGACAGAGAGCTTTCTATCTTCATAAAGACCGCGAAGAGCAAACCAAGCCCACAATCAGTAACTAAGGTACATCACAGCAGGCAAAGGGACTCTCAAGATTCAAATCCTGCCACGTGTTCCTCCTGTCCACAGCAGCTGAGCCCCGGCAAATTGGGACGTTCCCTATCTTTAAACAGACGAATTCAAACATGAACATGAAACATTCATATAAACACTCTCATACACAATATTTACAAGTACACATAATCCACAGATACTCCGCAAAGCACTCCAGTAAAAGCAATGTCTCTCTTGACGAACCGGTTTGGCTCAGTGGATAGAGCGTTGGCCTGCGGACTCAGGGGTCCCAGGTTTGATTCCTGTCAAGGGCATGTACCTTGGTTGCAGGCACATCCCCACTGGGGGGGGGGGGCGTGCAGGGGGCAGCTGATGGATCTCTCTCACCGATGTTTCTGGCTCTCTATCCCTCTCCCTTCTTCTCTGTAAAAAAACAATAAAAAATATTAAAAAAAAAAAAAAAAGCAATGTCTCTCGTCCCGGGTTTGGGACTGGCCCTCCCCAGAACCTTGGCATTTTCCAATGGACCATTTTGGCCATGTGGCTTGGCTGATTGCCTCGCATTCCCCTTGTGTCATTTTCGAACGAAAACTGTCTCAGGGCTATTCCATAGCATCCATAAAGAGTTGGGGCTCCGGCCAAGGGCCACCCAAAGTCGGGTGGGGCGCCTCCCCTTGAACTAGCCTTTCCCTCTACATGGGTATAGAACAGTGATGGCGAACCTATGACACGTGTGTCAGAGGTGACACGCGAACTCATTTTTTTGGTTGATTTTTCTTTGTTAAATGGCATTTAAATATATAAAATAAATATCAAAAATATAAATCTTTGTTTTACTATGGTTGCAAATATCAAAAAATTTCTATATGTGACACGGCACCAGAGTTAAGTTAGGGTTTTTCAAAATGCTGACACGCCGAGCTCAAAAGGTTCGCCATCACTGGTATAGAAAGTCCAAGACACATTCCTTAATTTATGAGAAATGACTCACCTTTCCAAATTTCAAATGGACTGGGAAATAAAATCTGGTGAAAATGAGACTTTTAAGAATGCTCCCGAGAGTGTGCGACCATTTTACAGAGTCACAATGAAGGCGAGAGGCAAGTTACCTAGTAATTAGTGGGATAACTGAACAGCTATGTTTGGTGGTAATGCTTAATTCTCTGCAAGGCTAAAAACTTCTACAGGGATGGAAAACAGTTAGCTGGCTCTTCCTTTCTTAACTCTTGCCTAGAAATTTTTCCCAGGACCCTTACTATAAAGACCTCCACCAATGGAGGCTTAGTATTTTAAGCTTAGTGGGTCCTGGACCACGGAGGCAGCGGTCATGGGTGGATACTATTTGACCTGACTGAGATAGAAAGCAGAAGGCAGATGATTCTCCAATTAAAACCTGTTTGGGATCTGGGCCAGGGGAGTGGACATATGCAGTGGGTCAGAAATGTGCTGTTTTTGGAACTGTGTCTCAGTTTCTCTCCCAGCTGTTTAAGACAACTGTGAGGACCTGGGATGCTGGGTGACCAACCCTTGTATGCATCCCCTGGACGGGTCAGAATTAAATTACATGTGTTGTTAAAAACGCTAATGAGGTGGTCTACACGCCATGGAGAGATTCGCTCCCAGCACCTCCGCTGTGGCTCTTACTCACATAAGAACATGTGAGAATCCCGGACTGGAGGGAGAATTGCCTCTTTGATCTTCGGAGCTGGGCAGGGAACCAAGCACTCATTTAGTCGATGGCAGGGCTTTGACTTGTGACTGGCGGGCCCTAATGCTCTAGCCCGACCGGGCACCATTTTATCCTTCCATGGGAGACTTCTTCTTCTAGCAGCAGTCGCCCTAGTGGCTTTTACTTGACTGACCCATGCCCACTTTGGTTTTGGCCATGGAGAACACATCCAGAAAGAGAGAGAGAGAGAGAGAGAGAGAGAGAGAGAGAGATGCCCGCTTTTTAGATAGTAGCCAAGTTTGAGTGACTGGCAGGCATCTGTCAGCCTCCAAAATCATGCAAGAGACAGAACAGAGACAGAATCCGTGGCTGCTCACCATTCGACGTGAAGAGGGTTGACTGACTTATGGAGACATTTCTGGCCATTGCACCATCTGATATGACAATTTTGGACTGGAACCCAGAAAATTTGTCCGCTGGGATAGAAGGATGAATCCACGGACAGAAAGTGGTGTAGCAAAGGTGGAAATTTATTGAAGAACAAGTATAGACTCCCACATGGGAAGAGGGAAAGAGTTCCATAGACTAGATTCCCATGTAGGAAGGGAGTTCCTTTTCCCTATGGTTTATAAAGGCTGCAGATCCTGGTGCCTTGATAGCCCCTATGATTGGTCACTACTTCCTTAGACTGGTTACTATAGTAACTCCTGGGCTCAAAGGTTGAACCTTACATGGGATATGTGAGGTTCCCCCCCCCCCTCCCACCCTCCATCCTTATTCTTTTCCTATCCCCTTTTGGCTTCCTTCTTCTGCCTCTGAATGAAGGGCTTCCTTCTCTTTATTTTGTAGATATTGACCTTTTGCTATTCCCAGCTTCCTCATTGTATGGAAATGTACCTGTTCAGCTTTCCAGCTCCACCATTCTATGGAAATATACCTTCTTCTGCTCTGCAGCCCTGTGCTTCCTCCATGGTCCCCCTAATTTCCAAAATTTCTAATATTTCCTAAAACTGTCCTATCGTACCCCTAAAATTCCTTTTTCAACAGGAAATGGGTCTGCCCAGCCACCTTACTGATACAGACAGGGAGAAGGAGGTTCAAAGTGGGGAACTGTCCTGCAGAAAGGCACTTCATGAGTCCTTCCTGATGTGACAGGTGGCCTCAGTGAGGAGTTCACATCTTTTTTTTTTTTAAATATACTTTATTGATTTTTTACAGAGAGGAAGGGAGAGAGATAGAGAGTTAGAAACATCGATCAGCTGCCTCCTGCACATCTCCTACTGGGGATGTGCCCACAACCCAGGTACATGCCCTTGACCGGAATCGAACCCAGGACCTTTCAGTCCGCAGGCCGACACTCTATCCACTGAGCCAAACCGGTTTCGGCAGGAGTTCACATCTTAGACGTGCTGATCACAGTGTAAAACGAAAGTCATTAGAAGGGACAAAATGGGGCATCTGAGAAGAGGTAGATGTTGCTGATAACCCATGTCACAGTTTAGCTGGGTAACTCATGCCCTCCCAGGCCAGACTGTATGGCCGCCTTGTCCTAAATTGCTTTCAGAGTCCTGCTGCTCCTGATCCCACAGAAGGGGCGAGGTGGTAGGAAAATGCCTCTCTCACTTCCAGGAGGTAGGCTAAGCACTAACCCGTGTTCTGGAACCAAGAGCATGTCCTTTCTCTTTCTGTTCACCCCTGAAGGCCATGCTTCTCCTCTCTGTGCTGGTCCTGCTCACACAGTCTCCAAGGTCATGGGGAGAAGAAGTGACAACCCTTCCCCAGAAACCTTTGATTGATGCCTGCACCCTAGTCATGTGTAGCCCTGTGGAGAATGGCCTGCCTGGTCGTGATGGACAAGATGGAAAAGAAGGCCCCCGGGGCGAGAAGGGGGATCCAGGTAGAGCTGGGACCATGGGCTTGTCCTGGTGGGCATGGGTGGCCACTGGAATTGTAACCAACTCAGCAACTCTGGATGTTCTGCCGTGGAAGCCCTGGAAATGGAAACCCACCTCCTTGGGGAGAAGTCCCCTAGACATTCAGTCCACCTAAAGCACCTCGTTACCAGATGGCAAATGACAGGCTGCCCTGAGCCCTGGGGTGTTTTTTTCCCCTCACCTAGCTGTCAGGATTCCTCTCCTAGGATCTTCTGATTCCTCTCACCCCAATAATGAGCACATCATGGATAAATGACTGGTATTCGTGGCCCTCTACAACAAAGCTGTGGCACTTACAATTGTTCACTGTGGTTGAATGATTTCTGTGCAGAGTGTGAAATATCTAACTAAATTCTACTGCATGAGAGGTGGGCAAAGATAAGGCTCTATGGCCCCACACTCAGGCCTCATCAAAAGGATTTACCTAAATGCACTATGTTGAGGAGGAAAAGGAGTTCATGATATATAACAAAGAGAAACATGTAAATTGACTATCCCTCCACTACACACAACAGCCAATCAGGAGTGAGAATGCAAATTAACCTGACAAAGAAGGCAGGTTTCTTTGCATACACAGGCACTGGGTGGAGAGCAGTGTGGGAGAGCCAGCAGCTTGGGGTGATGTGGCTACCTCGGTCGCTCCCCCCAAGCCACCGGGTGGAGAGCTGAGCAAGAGAGCTGGCGGAGAGTGGAGCTGCTTGGGGAACTTGGCTCCCCAAGCCACCAGACGGAGAGCAGAGAGGGAGAGCTGGCAGCTTGGAGGACTTGGCAGAGTGGGAGGCCATGGGACAGAGACAGAACAGGAAGGGAAAACCAAGAGTATGGGGAGCACCAGGAATTCTGGGAATAATAGTTCTGATGGCAGCCCCAGGACCAGAAGCAGAAGCACAGAGTGCAAGGAGCACCAGGAATGCTGGCAATAGTAGTTCTGGTGGCAGACAGATCTCTTAGACCAGTGGTCGGCAAACTGCAGCTCGCTAGCCACATGCTGCTTTTTGGCCCCTTGAGTGTGGCTCTTCCTAAGCCTTAGGAGTAGCCTAATTAAGTTAATAACAATGTACCTACCTATATAATTTGAGTTTTAAAAATCTGGCTCTCAAAAGAAATTTCAATGGTTGTACTGTTGATATTTGGCTCTGTTGACTAATGAGTTTGCCCCCCACTGTCCTAGACACTAGAGCACTGGTTCTCAACCTTCCTAATGCCCTGACTCTTTAATACAGTTCCTCATGTTGTGGTGACCCCCAATTTCATTGTTACAAATTGAACATAATTAAAGCATAGTGATTAATCACAAAAGCAATATGAAATTATATATGTGTTTTCTGATGGTCTTAGGCGACCCCTGTGAAAGGGTCTTTTCCAATGGTCTTAGGCGAGCCCTGTGAAAGGGTCGTTCGACCCCCAAAGGGGTTGCAACCCACAGGTTGAGAACCGCTGCCCTAGAGCAAAGTGAGCCTGGAGCAAGTTACTGTTGTGGTAGGGGATGGAGGGAAAGCAAAGGTGAGAGCCATAAGTAAAATCAGAGTGTCTAGGAAAAATTAAAGGGAAGATATCCTAAAATTTCCAGGAAATCTCCACCAATGAAGCAAAGAAAAAAAAAAAGCCTCTATTAATCTGTGAGCACCAAACCAAACTGAGTTAGGGTCTCAGACAATTCGCTCATATGCTTGCAAAGACAGAGAAAAACTCCAAGATTGGAGAGGACTCCAAGAATGAAGAGGCTGCAGGTCGGGCTGAGGAAACCCCACACTCCCCAGTGCATGAATGTCCTGCACCAGGCCTCTAGTATTTTATAACTGGACATTTGCAGCTTTTGACCTTTACCCGTTTTACCCACAACCCAGCTCCCATCTTATGCAACCACCAATAATCTGATCTCTGCATTTATGAGTTCAAGTTCTTTGTTTTGTTTCTTAGAATCCAGATATAACTGAGATCATACTGTCTCTGTCTTAATTTGTATGACTTATGGCACTTAGCATAATTCCTTCAAGATCCATTCATGTTGTTGCAAATGGTAGGATTTTTTTGTGGCTGAATAATATTCCAGAGTGTGTGTGTGTGTGTGTGTGTGTGTGTGTGTGACATTTTTATCCATTCATCCATTATGGACACTATTAGGTTGTTTCCACCTCTTGGCTACTGTAAAAAATGTTGCAATGAACATAATGGTACAGACATCTTTTCAAATTAATGTTTTATTTCCTTTGGATAAAACCCAGTAGTGGTATTGCTGGATCATACTTTAAAAAAAAAAAATTATCTTTTTAACGTCATAAGGAAACTCCATATTGGTCTCCATAGTGGCTGCACCAATTTACAATCCCACCACAGTGCACAAGGGGTCTTCTTCTCATCCTCACCAACACTTGTGAGCTTTTGTGTTTCTTACAGTTGCCATTCTAGGAGGGGTGAGATGATATCTCATGGGTTTGATTTGCATTTCCCTGGTGACTTATGTCAGGGATCATTCTGATATAAAGTTTGATCCTAGGAAGAGGAAAGCAAGGAGTCCATGATCCAGATCCTCTGCTGTAAATCTTCATTCTCAGGGCATGGAGGGTGCACTATATGGAAATCAGACAGTTCTTGGCTTGACCCCCACACCAGCTCTGGCAGGCCTGGTTCCTCACCTGTGAAACGGGGATGTGCACACCCGTCTCCTGGGTCACCACTGGACTGAGGAGTGTGGAGGTGGAATGTCTACACCTGCGGAACCTGAAGGAATGCAGGGCTGACCTGCAGGTGCTGCTCCTCCTAGGCCCAGGGCCAGGTTTATGCCCATTTCTTCTGCTGCTGCAGGTTCACCAGGAGCTCCAGGGCCCATGGGGATGCCTGGACCTGCTGGCCCAGTTGGGCCCAAAGGGGACAACGGTCCTGCTGGAGAACCTGGACCAAAGGGAGACTCGGGGCCACGTGGTGAGCAGTGGGCGTGGACTGCAATGCCTGCCACTAGGCCATGCGGGAGGATGCACATACCCATCCCAGGAAGGAGGGTGCCCTGCGGGTGGTGCTGGGTTCACACAGGGAAGGCTGTAATACTGCTGGGCGGCATCTGTAGGATGGTGCTGTTCTCTGACCTCTATGACTGCTCTCACCTTCTCACGCTCTCCCCCTTCTGAGAAGACTCGGTGCACTGACTGGCTGGTTCTTTTCCCAGGACCTCCAGGACCTCCAGGTGTGCCCGGGCCGGCTGGACCAGAGGGTCCCTCAGGAATGCAGGGGAATGTGGGACCCCAAGGTGAACCAGGCCCCAAAGGAGAGCCTGGGCCCAAAGGTAGGAGGTTGGTGTATGGTGGTCCAGAAGGGAGAGGGAGGAGTGACAGTGGCAATCCATGATGTGACCTAAGGATGCTCAGTGTGCCAGGGAAGCCAGGCCATCACCACTGGCAGGCCTTCCTGCCAGCCCTGCCCCCAACACCCTCACATCTGGAGGACACTGGGGTGCACAGCCCCCCAGTTTCCCCTCTCCATGTGGAGCCGAGGAAATGATCCCGGCTGCACACACTCTCAGCAGCCTTTGTCCCAATCTGTTCCTTCCTCAGGAGAAGTGGGTGCCCCAGGCGTGCAGGGCTCTGCAGGGACAAGAGGCCCCCCAGGTTTCAGAGGAGAAAATGGTGCCCCTGGTGAGCGTGGAGCCCCTGGGCTTCCAGGGGAAGCAGGTGAGTGATGGGAAAAGCTGGGGCGGGCCTTCGGTCCTCCTGTGTCCACCTGAAGCTGCAGATGCCTGTCCCTCCCCCATCACCCCGCCAGCTCAGAGCTGCAGCACTGGTCATGGGGTGTCTGTGCAAGGAGGTGCCTCGCTGGGCTTGAGCTCTGTAACTGGGGAGAAAGCAGTGTGAGCAGCAGGGACAGTCTGCATCCTAGGAAGGCCAGGGGCTGGGCGATGGGAAAGTAGTGTGCAGAGAGGGTGTGTGGCTGGCTATGGGACAGACTGTACGTGGGAGGGTGTATTGCTGGACAATAGCACAGCCCATATGCTGGGAGGGGGAAATGCGGGAAAATGTGTGCCGAGCTCACCCTCCTCTTCTTGTCTGATCTCAGGGCCTGCAGGTCCTTCGGGCCCACAGGGACCTCCAGGCGCCAGGGGCCCCCCAGGACTGAAGGGGGGCAGAGGTGCTCCTGGGGAGAGAGGAGCCAAGGGAGAGAGTGGGCTTCCAGGTAAGGTCAACTCCCCTGGCTCTGGGTGCCCCACCAGGTGCAGAGGGAGGAGGGCCCTCTAGTTCAGTGGTCAGCCCATTGTGGGGGAAGGAGGCGGGTGTGAAACTGGGAAAGGCTGTCAGGCTGAAGGTAGGAAGATGAGGCTCTGGATAGACCCAGTACTCAGGGGAGGGCCAGCCTGAGCAGTTTTCCACCTGATCACTGGGACAACTCAGCTCTCTTCCCAGTTCATCAGAGAGCTGTGAGCACCAAATAACCCAGGGATGGGGAGTACTTGAGGGAAATGCAATTCCTCCCTCCCCCACCCCACCCCCAGGGATGTGCTCTCAGACTCTCAGAATTTGCTGTGAAATGTCATCTGGGTCAGAGTTAGTGGGGTGTCAGGACCTGCTCATGGCACAGTGTGCTCACTACAGAGCCTCAGCGAAGGCAGCAGGGGCCAGCTGTGTCAGCAGCTGTGGGCTTCCTGGGGGCCCAGCCCCTTACCCTCCCTCAGGAAAGCCTGTCACTGAGCACCCTTCCCTTGGGACCTGGATCTGAGCCGATCCCTGGCTGTGAGGGACTGGTCTTCACTGGGCCTCTCTCTCCTGCAGACATCGCTGCTCTGAGGCAGCAGGTGGAGGCCTTGCAGGGGCAGGTAGGACGCCTGCAGGGAGCCTTCATTCAGTGTAAGAAAGGTGAGTCCTGGACCTGGACCTGAACCTGAGCCAGTTGCCAAAGGTAGGCTCTAGGCGGGGTCTGTGTTTGGGTTTGGAGTTGGCCGGGCCTGAGGCAAGCCTGGTTCTAGGACTGGGGGCTCTAGGATGCTAGTGGGTTTGGATGATGGGATGGACCTGGGACTGGGGCCGGACCTGGGGCTAAGGATAGGGTGGGGCAGAGCAGAGCAGCCACATGGTCCAGGAGCTGGAAGCAGATGCCAGGGACACGTAGCAGGGTGTGGCCCTTACACCAGCTCAGTGGGCTGGCACCGCATGGTCAAGGCTACCAGCTCCAGTCCCCACCATCACAGCCACCTGTGACCCGAGCCAGATCAATGCCCCAAGCCCAGTGTAGTTCAGACCTTCCCTCCTGCCCACCTGTGCTGGTCCCTGGACACCCCACTACCCAGAATGCATTTCTTATATCTATGGGGCTAGTTCTGCAAACCCCTCAAGATGTAGCTGCCCAGCCCACAGCAGAAGCGACTCCAGACATTGTCCTGAGAGTTGGGGCTGGGATGCTGTGCTTGCGTTCAAGGCTATGAGGGTCTGACCTTGGCATGTGGCCATTGAGAGTCTCACCTGAGACAGGCCCTGGGTCCGGCAGGGGGCAGGCTGCCTCTGGGCTCTGCCAGTGCTGGGCTCTCCCGCTCCTCCCTGGGTGTTCATGGTGGAGACTCTCCCCTAACCTGGGTGCTGAGGAGTCAGAGGCTCCAGCAGCACAGCCCAGTGCCTGTGCCTGTGGGCATCTCCACCTCAGTCCCTAATTTCCCGCCCCCCTCCCCGCTTTCCCCATGTCAGCTTTGAGCTCAAATCATTCAGCAAATCTCATTGATCCAAAGAGGAGTTTCTGAAGGAGGAGAGCACACAGGGGTGAGACATAGGGTTGGCTCTTACATACTTAAGGCCACTGAGTACCCACGTACCAAGGGTGAGGTTTCAAGCATTTAGTATGTTCCCCCTCACCACAAACATGCATGTGTGCTTACTCACTCACATGCACACTGATGCAAACAAAGGAAAATGCGTGATATACACCTGACACACGTTTGTGTATTACACACATGCCATCACTCACCTCACATCATGTACACCCACGAGCACACACGCATATTCACACACACCAGGTGGACCTTCAGTGCTCCCATGTACCTTCAGATGGACACGTGGCCATATTCGTGTATGCACACACAGACCCACCCGGGTGCAGGTAGTGAATGGCAGAGGAACTCCTGTCCAGGGCTGCTCTGGGTGCCCTCCTGAGCCTGTGGAGAGTCTGCCCCCTGAACCCTTGTGGAAGGGTCACAGTGGGTCGGGGTGCAGCCTGGGCTCCTCACCAGTCCTTTGGGGCTGGAGCACAGCCCTCTCAGGAGCCCTGAAGGCTTCTATGCACAAACCCAGAAGTCAAAGGCATGGAATATGAGCCCGGCCAGCATGGCCCAGTGGATGAGAGACGGCCTATGAACCTGGACATCATGGTTCGATTCCTGGTCAGGGCATGTGCCTGGTCTGAGGGCTTGCTCCCCAGTAGAGGGTGTGCAGGAGGCAGCCAATCAATGATTCTGTCATCATTGATGTTTCTATCTCTCTCTCCCTCTCCCTTCCTCTCTGAATCAATAAAAATATATTAAAGCACACACACACACACACACACACACACACAACAAAGGGATGGAAACTGAGACGGAATGAAAAGAGATAGTTGTGTTATATTCTAAAACAGAAGATGCCTTAATCAATAAGCCAAATTATTTTGTAGTCTTTTATTATTACGCTAGCACTAGTGGGCTCAGAGAAGAATCTCTCTGTCAAATTCTGGGCCCCAACATGGTGGAAGTTTTCTCTATTTATACTTTTTCAGCTCTTTGTCTTCCAAATTTGGAATGAGACTTGCTGGACCCTCTGAGAAAGAAGTCCTGTGTGGTGGGACAGGGCCGTGAGACCATATCTCAAGGCCTGGCTTGTTGCCAGCGGTGACACCTCTGTCTGGGGCATAATTTATGGCCTCTCTGGAATGGGAGTATTCTTATTTCTCATTATTATTTAAGCAAGCAAGCGTTTACAGAAGACAAAATAGCAGGGTTAAAATTTCAAACGGCAGTTTTTCACAAGATGGAGGTTACTATATTTCATTCCCCACTGGTTTTATGTACAATCCAAATCATTGATTCTTGTCGGTCATTGTCAGGGAGGGAGTTATATTGACCCCTGAGAACTATAATCTTAATTTTCTGTCAAATAAAGTTAGTAAGCCAGTTCATAAGGGCCCGGATGAGGGACAGGAGTAATCTTTAGAGGGTCTGAAGAGTCCTGGACTCTCTATTCTGCCTGAGATGCCTTAAGCCGGGTGTGATGAAGCCACATCAAGTCCCGTCGACCTTGACTATTGTGGGGGTGGTCAAGATGGCAGTGTGTGGTCCTTTCCAGGTAGGAGTCAGTCCTAGGGTGGCAAATTTCTTTATCTAAACAGAGTCACCAGGGCGGAAAAGACAGACTGGATCAGAAGTTGGTAAAGGCAGAGCGTCTCAGATGTGCTCCTGGACTGCTTTCTGGGTGGACTGTAAAGCCTGTAAGGACTTGAGTAAAGATTGGTTATGGATTACAGCTTTTATAGATTGGGTAGATCGTACTTATCTCTTAGAAGCTCTGCAAGCTTAGTGTGGTTCCATGTAAGCTGGTGAGGTGGGTAGGTCAGGGTCTGGAAGAATCATTAGAATCTGAAGAGGCCCCACTGGTTTTCGGGCAGGTTCCCGGGCTGCTTCGTCTGCTTCCTTGACAAGTATGGTGGCGGCTGCTACTGCCTGGAGGCTGGCAGGCTACCTAGATGCAACGGGGTCAAGTCTTCTGGACAAGTAGGCTACTGGCCTTTTCTAGGGGCTGAGACTTTGGGCGAGAGCCCCGTTGGCTATTCCCTTTGTTTCATATACATAGAGGTGGAAAGACTTAGTTACATTTGGTAGTGCTAGTTGGCCCATCATCCTTGCTCTGCTCATGTCTGTCTAACTGCCTAATATATTACCTCAAGGATCTTGGCTCTGAATTCTTTTAGGGAAAAATGGACGTCGGTGGGCTCTTTTAGCTACTTCCATGCTGAAAAGGGACAGAGTTTTCTTTTCAGAGCCAAAAGATCCTTGCTGTCTGTCAGAGGGGCAATGAGGCCTGGGCACAGAAGGAGGTGGGCTTGTGACTTGGCGGAGACAAAGTGTATTATATAATTTAGTATTATTGAGCACTTAGAATAGCAAGAGTTATAACAAATGGTCTGGTGGAAGGAAGAGAAAACATTTCAGTTCTAATAACTTCTATTGAAATAGAATTTTTCTCCTTAAAATTACCCTTATGTTTATTAAAAGAGCTAAATTAAGACTAATTTATCTATTGTATTCAATTTGGCCTGATTGCTTGCATAAACACAACAAGAATGGTAACTGACTACCTTTGACAGAATTTCATGATTGAATCTTAATATGCCCCATAGGGCCAGGAAGCCAAGCCATCCAGCTGCCATCAGACCTGCCTGCAGTATCTGCTGAGTTAGGTGAATTTCTCACCTGTAGTGGCTCTACCCAGGCCCATGCCCTAGGCTTTAAGGCCCATTCAGTAGCCCTCCTACTCCTTGCGGCCTAGCGTGAGTAGGGGTCCTGCAGGGATGCAGAGGTGCCCTTATTGCCCCCCTTCTACTCTGACCAACCACCAGCGATGGTAGGGTATGGGCCTGATGCTCCAGCGCCATCCATTTTCAGCGCTATCAAGCAGGATACCAGGCTTTTTCCGTGGCACTTTTATTGGCTTCAAGTCTTCAGAGTTCAGACAGGGCTCTTTAAAACATGATACTCCAGTCAAAGTTTCTGGTCAATAAAACCACTTTTGGAAACCGGCCTTATTGAATTTATGCAAAGAAATGCATTGCCATGATTTATTTATTAAGAATTGCCAAATTTCGGAGGAATTATATGAGGAGAAAAATATACTGACCTGCTTTAAGATCTTCTGATTTTCCTTGCCAGTCCTTTTTATGGACTCTTCAGAGGAATATTTTTCTAAATGTATTATAATAAAACAGTAACTGTCTTCAAATGGCAAGAAGAAATTTAAAATGTGTCTATATCAGCCATGGGCAAACTGCGGCCCGCGGGCCGAATCCGGCCCGTTTGAAAAAAAAAAAACAAAAAAAAAAAAAAAAAAAGACCGTACCCTTTTATGTAATGATGTTTACTTTGAATTTATATTAGTTCACACAAACACTCCATCCATGCTTTTGTTCCGGCCCTCCGGTCCAGTTTAAGAACCCATTGTGGCCATCGAGTCAAAAAGTTTGCCCACCCCTGGTCTATATTCAAATACATAGTCACAGCTGTCCCTGTAGTAGGGTTCCCCCCACTTCACTTGTCCTTAAACTACATATGATCTTTGGGAGGGGTGACACGCCCTCTCAGAATGGACTAAGGGAGCTTTATCCCTTCATAGGGTCTCACATGTCACAGGACCTCACAGGATCTGTAATTCATGTGACAGTGGGCTGATACTCCTTCTGTTCTAAATAGGCCTCCCCCACTTTCCTAAAGTTGAGGTTTGCACCACCCCTGACATGGGCATGGTCACACAGGCCTGCAAGGCAGTACACAGGCTGCCAACTGTCTTTCAATAGAGACTAAAACCATCAGGAAAAATACTTGCCTATTTGGGCACCCGCCCTTTTGGCAACTGCATTCAAATCTGTAAGAGAATTAAAGGTTAATATAACATATTAACATAATGAAGTACAATATTGGCACTGTGGCCACTTCAGGCAGCCAAATTTTCTGCTACCAAACATGACACATGGTAGGGCTATACAAACATCTCAGAGAGGTGACTAAAGTCTATTCTTGACCTTCCCACACAAAGCAAAATTGTCCTTGTCTCTCTGGAGTTATGTCCATGAAGACGCAGGTATCATCTAAGTCCATTACACAGTTTTCTGCCGGCCACTGTCAACTGCAGTTGAAGTGCTGAAGTTTTAACCCTTACAGCACAGTTGCAAATGGGAAACTTGACCAGCTTCATCCCCGGCCACTTTTACAGATCCCAGGGCCCAGTTGCTTGTCTCCTTTTAACCAGCAAGCCAAATGCTTAAGTCTTTTATTATGTGTTATAAAATACTCATAACTCACTGGGCAGCAACTTGGGTGTTGGGTCACTGGCCTGTATTATTTAATCAATTTCCTTTTAACATTTCGCTTTTCCTTTGTATCATATACACAACCTTCATAAATTTCACACTTTCAAATTAGTCTTTAAACCTTCTTTCTATGTCCTTCAAAAATGCATAACCTATGTTCTTCTATTAAGTATCTCTACTCTAATATTCTTTCCTTTCTGTCATACTATTAGCAACCTGTAGACCTTTTTTCCTTTTTTTTCTTTAAAATGTTTCTTTACCCTTAGAAACCTTAATTTTTAATAATTATCAAAGGGTAAACAGCCAGCATTTCTTAGATTAACATCTATGAACACACTTTTAATGTACTTTTACTTTCAAGAAAATACACCTTTAAAAAAGTATGAGACCTTCCTCCTATAATAAAACTAAGAGCAGGTAAATTAAAACTTGTCTAGAAGTTAATGTTTTAGTTTATTTGTTTTGTGTTTTTTTTAAATATTTAGATGTTTGCCATTTAACCCAGCAATGCTCCAAAGCCTTTAAGTTAATTAAGAAAATTATATAGGAGCAGGCTTGGATTTAAACTACTACATTTTTCCTTAGAGATAACATCTAAGGTTACTACTGCGGCTTCTGTTTCTGGCCCTCTGGGCCAGCCCTTCCCTAGGCTGCTGGTTCTACAATTGTGAATACCATGTTAGTTTTCTGTTTTTGCCTTTCTTATTTTATGGACATAGATATTCTGAGCTTCTTTTAACAGCTTTTCTGCACTTCTACGTTACCTGGGTGTAGGTGGGCTGAGACCAAGGGGGGCGTCAGCAAAGAGAGTAGGGAAAGATAGGTTTTCATTGATTTTTTGCTGGCTTCTCTAGAAAGCCCCTTTGTCTGTCTACCCACTCCACTCCCCCATCGCACCCTTCATCTCCGGGCAGCAGGACTTGGCTCCTTTTTTTCCCCTTGTTCTTTAAAAAAATATATTTTATTGATGTTTTACAGAGAGGAAGGGGAAGGATAGAGAGTCAGAAACACCGATGAGAGAGAAACATCGATCAGCTGCCTCCTGCACACCCCCTACTGGGGATGTGCCCACAACCAAGGTACATGCCCTTGACCGGAATCGAACCTGGGACCCTTCAGTTTGCGGGCCGACGCTCTATCCACTGAGCCAAACCAGGTAGGGCTCCCCTTAGTTTTTATCTTTCTCCCTCTCCCCTTCTCCTGGCAGGAAGATCTAAGAGCCAGTAACTAACAGGCTAGCAATAAATTAGCCCTTTGTTTTAAACTTCTCTTTGAGATTTTTATGACTTTACACTTTTTTGCAAATAGTTAACTTTAGAACTCACTTTTTTTCTTGCTTTTCCTTCCAAGTAGTAAACTTGCATGGGTTGTAATCTTTACAAATTTTGTACCTTTGAATTAACCTTAGAATTTTAAAATTTAACCCAACACAGCAAAATCATAAATCAGGGCAGAGCAAATTAAAGTCTCTACTTTACAGATAGAGACCTCCCTAGCTAAGAGTTCTCTGGCGAGCTAATACTTTAAAAAAAAGAGAGAGAGAAGGATGGTTCATGTCATCCTGCAATCTCTTTTACAGTCCAGTCCTACTGGGCTTCCCCCGCCAAAGCAGGGCTGGCTTGCCCCAAACAAATTAAACAAAGAGACAAAGACATCAACAAATACTCCTACGTTTTTAGCCAGACATCTCTCACAGTTAACAAAAGCACACAAAAGCACAGGACAATACAAAGCAGCTCTCACACATTTACATACAAGTCAGTCTGAGCCACCTCCCCTGACCCCAAAGGCAGGCTTGAACTCAGACTGCACTTCGGAAGTTAAACAGTTAATCAAATTCCTGCCCAACTGTCCTAACAAAAACAGACTTGGAGGCCTAACAGAAACATGTGGGGGCCCCCCTGAACCCACTCCCCAAGAACAGGATTCTGGACTGACATCTCGGTGAGAACCTACTGGAGAAGTTACAACCGCGTCCAGTCCTTCTTCTCGGTAACAAAATGACCAGTAACACAAACAAGGAAACAGGAAAATGAATTAGAATTTACTTAATCAAATTTACTCACCTCCGGAGGTTTATTGTTGTTGTTTTGTTTTGTTTTGTTTTTACTCTGAAAGAATGCAGGGGCATGTCAGGCGTCCTCCGTTTGGCTGCCAGAACCACTAAGGAGTGTCTCCAGGGCCCTGGAAGCTTTCCAGGGGGCGCCTCCCCTGGAGAACTTCCCGGGGGCCAGCAGCCAGGCCGGGATTGGCCATCGGCCCTTGGCATCTGAGACAAAGTGCTAGTAAGCACTGTCTCCCCATATGGGCCACCAAATGTTATATTGTAAATCAGAAGATGCCTTAATCAATAAGTCAAATTTGTAGTCTTATTATTATGCTAATGCTAGCAGGCTCAGAGAAAAATATCTCTGTCAAATTCTGGGCCCCAACATGGTAGAAGTCTTCTCTATTGATACTTTTTCAGCTCTTTGTCTTGCAAATTTAAAACGAGACTTCTGGACCTTCTGAGACAGAAACCTGTGTGCTGGGACAGGGCTGTGAGACCATATCTCAAGGACTGGCCTGGCACCAGCTCTGACACCTCTGTCTGGGGCATACATAGTTTATGGCCTCTCTGGAATGGGAGTAGTCTCATTTTTCCTTATTATTTAAGCAAGCAAGCATTTATAGAAGCCAAAATAACAGGGTTAAAATTTCAAACAGCAGTTTTTACACAAGATGGAGGTTACTATGCTTCAGTTGAATGTCACACAGGTGATGCTTTTATAAATTGTATTCCCATCTTAGAGATGAGGAACTGGAAACCCCGAAAAAGGAAGTGACTTTCCCTTGACCGCCTGGACAGTCATGGCCAAGGCAGGGCTGAATACCTGGCCCTCTGACTCCCAGACAGGCCTCTCTCCAGCACTGACTCTCTCCTGCCCCTGACGCCCATGCACACCTCTCAGCTGTCCTTGTCCTCTCTCCCAGCTCTCCAGCCTCCCCCACGTGCACACCTAGAGGCCAGCACTGGGCGCACACAGTGCAGAGATTAGCACAGCGCTGCCCTCAGATGGCCCAGCCTCTCCTCTTCTTTCCCACATCCACATGCGGCACAGACCTCCCTGTCAATGCCACATGCCCTGCTGTTATGCAGTGTCCACAGTGAGATCAGTGAGCACCTTCCTTGTTTCCAGCTCTCAGAGGCTGCACGATGCCAAAGCATCCCAGTCCTGCCCAGTAACTGGGAAACCGATTCAGCCATGCAACATGGGGTGCAATAGAAAGAGCACGTCTCAGCTCTAGTGTGAGATCAGATAAGGGTGACTCCCCAACTCTGCATGTGATGGTCACATGGAGTTGAGCCACTTACTTAACCCCTCTGAGCCCAGTGTTCTCACCTGTAACTAGACAGGCAGATCCACCTCCCAGAGCGCACCGCAGACCTGGGGTCTCACCTTTGTCCTCCCTGATGCTCTGAGGCCCTATATGGGAGGCCTGGGGCTCTGGTTGGAGCACAAAGGTCTCAGAGCCATGGAGCTTTGGCAGGTGCCCCCAGAACCCCAACCTGACTGTGCTCTCCTCCTAGTGGAGCTCTTCCCCAACGGCCGAGGTGTTGACCAGAAGGTCTTCAAGGCAGCAGGCTTTCAGAAACCTTTCCAGGAGGCACAGCAAGTGTGCGCACAGGCTGGGGGGCAGCTGCCCTCCCCACGCTCTGCAGCTGAGAACAAGGCCTTGCAACAGCTGATCGAGGTTGAGAACAAGGGTGCTGCGTTCCTGAGCATGACTGACTCCAAGACGGAGGGCAAGTTCATCTACCCTGGAGGGGAGTCCCTGGTCTATTCCAACTGGAAGCCCGGGGAGCCCAACAACAAGGGTGGCAATGAGGACTGTGTGGAGATCTTCACCAACGGCAAGTGGAACGACATACCCTGTGAAGAGAAGCGCCTTGTGATCTGCGAGTTCTGAGCCCTCGGGGTGGGTGGGGCAGCCGAGGTCCAGGAGCCTGGCCCAGACCCGTGTGCTGCCAACATGACAAGGAAGAGCTGAGGGCTCTGTGGCCGGGCTTCTGCAGAGTCATGGGATGAGGCCAGCCAAGGGCTCCCATGGAACTCCTCTCTCAGAATAAAATA
>NW_005363687.1:172256-185638 GCF_000412655.1 Myotis brandtii
GCCAAAGGCCTCTGTATACCAGTTGATTTTAATGACACTTGTGCTTAAGAAATTGGAAGGACACCTGGATGAAGCACAGGCTCATAGGAGAGGCAACAAGACAGGAAACCAGGCTTCCTTTGTTCCCAGGGACCGGAGGCCACACCCCTCTTCCCACCACTCACAGCCACACCTCAGATGTAGGACAGCAGGTCTGAAAGCAAAAAGCCACATCTAATAACCGTGGTGTCAGATGGGTAGGAGTTTGATCGGGATGATCACTTAGTCAGTTATGTAATGACTAATCACTGGGATGTACACCTGAAGTTAATATAACACAGTATGTCACCTATAATTTAAAAATGAAAAATCATTCAAATAAAGTGATTATTGATAGGTTAAAAAAAGAGAGGAAAACAAAAACCACACCTCCCAACAGCACACAGCTCAGTCTCTCTGCTGAGACCTTTTTCCTGTTACTGAAAAAAAAAGCCCCAAGTCCTGGCAGCTTCTGAAATATGTCAGTTATGCAACAGGGAGCAAATAGTCTTCAATTCAGAAGTGACAACTAGATACCACCCGCCAGGAAGCTTAGAAAGGTATTTCATTGCAAATAAAAAGGGAAAATTCCAAGGAGGCATTTTTTCTAAGAATGAAGAGCTCTGAGGTGGCTCAAGGACTGCGGTGCACAAGCAGCGCTGTGCGGTCTCCCTGCTTCTGCCTCTGTGCATCCTCGCCTCTCTTCCTCCTTCTCCCACCACCTTCTTCTGCTTCAGGCTCTCAGCTGCCCAAGCACAGAGTCATGTGTCACACAGAGATCAGAAACTCTGGCTGGATATCAGGTCAAAATTCCTGTGGAAGTGAATCTGCCTGTCTCAGATGCCGCATCTGGCCCAATAGACTAGGCCTGGGGGTGGACCACACAGCACAGTATGGTCAATGGTACCCATGGAAGGTCATGGTGGTCTGGCAGTCCCTCTAAAAGTGACCACTTCCCATCCCAGCACGTAAGGCAACCTATTTCTTTGACAAGAGTGGAGGGAAATGGCATAACTGACTCAATAGGAAGAAAAGAACTGTCCTGTGGGGTTGAAGGCCAGGAATATGGAGACCCCAAGCCCTAGTACAGTGATGGTGAACCTTTTGAGCTTGGCGTGTCAGCATTTTGAAAAACCTAAACTCTGGTGCCATGTCATATATAGAAATTTTTTGATATTTGCAACCATAGTAAAACAAAGATTTATATTTTTGATATTTATTTTATATATTCAAATGCCATTTAACAAAGAAAAATCAACCAAAAAAATGAGTTCACGTGTCACCTCTGACACACGTGTCATAGGTTCACCATCACTGCCCTAGGAGAAGCTTTAGATCCCCCTCAGCATGGGGTCTGGTTTGCTCTCCAGCACAGAGAACAAGTAAGGAGGGTCATTTGGATTCTGTAGACACAGCCTGACGAAAGCCATGGACTAAGGCAAGTATTTCAGAAATTCAGGTTTTAACCCTTTCTTAGAACAGAGACCTCTCCTACACTCACATTCAGGGCAGAGGTGAAAACGGGCATTAACCAGCATTAGCCCTGCCCCACCCATAGTAGGCTTGGTCCCTAGTGTAGTAGCCTGGGTGCCAAGTGAAGCCAGGACTGCGTGACTCTGACCTCTCAGGAGATGCTATGACCCTCACAGTGACAGGTGACATCTTGGGAGCAGCCTGGGGTCCTTCCACGTGGGAGGACAGCAGCTCCATGGGGAAGCCCCTGCTCAGTTCAGTAGTGTATTCTCAGATCACCTCCTGGTTTTCAACCCTCCTGTTTCTCAACCAACCCACTTCCCATCATGAACTGATGTTTGTCCTGTATTCCCTCGGTATAAAACACCAAGAACTGAGTTGCTGAAGTTCGGGGCATTCTCAATCACTGTTATCTTCTGGATATCCTTAATTCAAGCTTAATGGTGTGCTTGACCTTTTCAAGCTACCGGTGTTTATATACTAGAGCCAAGAACCCAGGTATCTACTAGAGGGGACAACATATTTATAAGCTAAATATCTATCCAGGCACCTCATCATACCCTCATAGATGCTATAAGCCCTGAACAGCCCTGATATGAGAGATAAGCTGAAGAACTGTGTTCCTGCACACAATAGAGGCGCTCAACAGGAAGATTTGAAATGAGTGGATATTTGTAAAACCTTTTAACCAGGAGAATAGAGGAAAGCCATCTCTTTGTGGGATCAAGAAGCTACTCAGAGACCAAGACACTTATTATTGTCCACGCTGTGTCTATTAGGCCCCCTTATGGCCAATAGCAGGTGTCTTATCATAGGCTTTACTGTTGTTGCTTTTGTGTGTCTGTGAATATTTCAATACAAGAGACCTTATGAAGGCTGGCCTGTGACCTGTGTCGCTTCTGGGTAGAAGCAGATAAGGGCAGTTGCACCGTCTGAAACGCCCTTTTCTCCGCTTCCAAGGTGGGTTCAGCAGCATTGGTGCTTATAACATGCTGTGTAACTGGGCATTCCCGAAACCTGAGCAAATGCAGGGAAAATAGCTGCTCTTGAAGATCACTTGGATGGATCTACCTGGACCTTGAGTGAGATTTGGAGTTAGTCACTGCAGCATATGTAGCCCATCTTTACTGCATAAATTTTGAATACTAACCTACTTGACTTTCAGTTACCTAAGCAATATAGTCTCTCTCGGGCTGCCTGACTCAAACAACCTTGAGCCACAGAGGGACTCACAAGGGCCCTCCCTACCTGAGCAAAATGGTACTTTCATATTTGTTTAGTAAGAAGATAGAGTGAAAAAATGAAAGAGTTAAGTGAATGAAATCCTGAATTCCTATTTGTAAGCCTGTTTGTATGGTAGAATAAAGTGTTTTCAAGACATTTCCAGGTCCATTGACCTAAGGAAATAGCACTGTGACCCCACTGCCAGCCTCTGCACTTTTATTAATTCCCTAATGCTTCATTTCACATGTAAGTGGCTGGGGTCAGACCAAGGTCAAAGGTCAGATGACAACTTCAGGCCAAGGGAATGCATTCTGTGATCAGAGGGCTGGATCAGGGCAGGAAGGGGATGGTACAAATGCTCCTGGGCTTTGAGCAAGCCCAGGATGCCTGGCCCTGGCCACAGAGGCCTGACAGGATAAGAAGAGGATGAGAGGGATGTGAGTTCTCCAAAGACTCAGTTCCAAAACAGAGTGAGGCTGGAGGACCTCATTAGGAGGTCTTATGATAGAATAAACAACCTAGAACAGTCAGAAAAATTACTTAAAGTACAATGAGAATGGAGTTGGTCCTCTTATGTTAAAAGGTTTTATAAAACTAACATAATTGTAACAGTGTGTTACTAACACAGGACTAAATGGACCAAATGTGAAGGCCACCAAAACCAGGGCCAAGTATGTCTATACCAGCCGTTCTCAACCTGTGGGTCGAGACCCCTTTGGTGGTCGAACGACCCTTTCACAGGGGTCGCCTAAGACCATCCTGCATATCAGATATTTACATTACGATTCGTAACAGTAGCAACATTACAGTTATGAAGTAGCAACGAAAATAATTTTATGGTTGGGTCACAACATGAGGAACTGTATTTAAAGGGCCAGAAGGTTGAGAACCACTGCCCTAGGTGGACCCATTCAATAATAGCGGGAGAGTTTTTATTCTGGAAGATGACTCCTGTGGAACTATTTGCAGTATGGTTAATCAGTCCCAATAAAGGCAATTCAGGCTGTATCCGTGCTAATTGGGCTGAGGAGATTGCCTGCTCAATTCTTAGCAACTCCTCTCTAGCTTCATCTGTTAATGTTTGAGGTGAGGAAAGGTTAGATTCACCCCTAAGTATATTAAATAAATTTATCATTTCTCCTGTAGAGATTTTCAGATAAGGTCTTGACCAGTTAATGTCCCCTAATAATTTCTGAAAGTCATTTAAAGTTTTAAGGCAATCTTTCCTTATTTCCACCCTTTGTGGCCTCATGCATAGGTTTTCAATTATGGTTCCCAGATATTTGAAAGGCATCTCTTTCTGTACCTTTTCTGGAGCAATTTTTAAGCCCCATTTGGGGAGCTCCTTTTCTAATTGGGAAAACATTTCCAAAGTCTGCTCTTCCCGTGGACTTGCTAAGAGCAAGTCATCCATGTATTGAATAATGTAACATTGGGAATATTTATCCCTTAAAGGCTGAACAACTTGAACCACATGTTTTTGACACAAGGTGGGGCTATTGGCCATTCCTTGAGGCAGAACCTTTCATTGATATCTTTTCATGGGTTCTATATTATTAATAGATGGCACTGAAAATGCAAATCTTTTTTTATCTTGAGGTGCCAAGGGAATGGTGAAAAAACAGTCCTTAAGATCTACTACTATAAGAGACCAATCTAGAGGGATTTGTGAAGGTGCTGGGAGTCCAGGCTGTAAAGCTCCCATGGTATGCATAGTAGCATTAACCGTTCTAAGATCATGTAACAATCTCCATTTTCCTGCCACCTTCTTAGGTATAGTAAATATAGGCATATTCCAAGGGCTATTGGAAGGCTCTATGTGACCAGATGCTATTTGTTCCTGTATTAATTCATGAATATGACCTAATTTCTCCTTGGTTAATGGCCACCCATATAGGTTTATCATTTTTCCATTGTATAGGATCAGCATGAGGGTGAGAAGACTGAGCAGTGACCAACCCTAAAAAGGTTGATATCCTGATCCTCATCTTCCTGGGTTTCCTTCAGCTTGGATGGGTTCTTTAATTCCCTGATTATTTTTTCCTAAGCCTTGACCAGCTCTGATATCCCATCTGAGCTATTAACTGCTGTCCTTTGCCAGTAATAATACAAGTAAACCTTCTAAAACATCGGTCCCATAAATTAACTGCAATTCCAGAGACAATGTAGGGCTGAAACCATCCTGTCTGTCCTTCCTCATCTTGCCACCTTAAGACTGCAGCACTACATTGTGTGTTATTAGGAACTCCCACCCCCCTAATTGAGCCCATAGCTTCTACCATGGACCAACTTGGAGGCCAGAATTCTTTGCTGATAACACTGACATCTGTTCCAGTGTCTACTAAGCCTTTAAACATTTTCCTTCTATTCTTAAATTAATCATAGGACAGGTCTTGCTAATTTCCTGTATCCAATAGAAGTCTGAGCTTCCAAATCATTGTGCTCCTCTTTTCCTATTAATAGCCTCTCCTTGCTGAACATAAGGTTAAAGTAGTATCTGAGCAATTCTTGGTCCTGGAGTAATTTTCATAATATGATTGCATTCTAATATAACTTTAATCTCTCCCTCTTGTCTGAATCTATGATCCCAGGCAAAACAGTTAATCCTCTTATGTTTCCACTCCTCCCTGTAGAGGGCCGCCTGGGAGGCACCTAGGGATTTTCTTATAATTATTGTCAGCTGAGCTCAGAGCGTAGGCAGAGCCACGCCCTGGGAACATGCTTCCCCAATAAGGCTGGACATGTTAATCAGGCAGGGGCGGAACTAGATATGTAAATCTAGGCCTTTAAAATAAACCTGCTGTGTGTCTCAGGCCGCTTTTGCCGCCTCTCCATCAGAGAGGATGGCGCCCACCTGGCCCCAGCTTAAAATCTATTTCTGCATCTTGGTCTTTCTTTAATTTCTTAATCCCCAGCTCCTCCGCTCAAGAACCTGTCGTTTTCCCGTGCGGGTCGCGGGAAACAGAAACAGCCCACCACACCTCCCTAAGATTAATCCTAAAGTTCCCGGTGGCACAGGTCCCCAGATTCCTGTAGGAACAGCTCTCAGAGCCATATCGGGGGTCAAAGTGACCGCTATAGTACTGTTAAGATCTAGGCCTGCGCTCCCTGGAGTGGCTTGGATCAGGGAGTCCACTGTGGGCCTTTCAGGGCAGATTTCCCCTATTGATGACAGGACTGGGGATAGCCCCTCTGGCCGCTTCCCTGTGGTTGGCCATACCCTATGTCTTGATCTAATGGCTGCCCATTTTTATGAAATTTCTATCTACATTGACCGGCCCAATGGTGGCCCTTCTGGCACCTAGGACTCAGAGAGGTTGAATCTGTGTTGATTGACTCAGGAGGGGGATGTTCATGCCTTTCCCTAGAGCACCACCTTGTGTCCTTCTTGGTTGCCTACATTTTTTTAAATGTCCTGTTTTTCCACAGTTATAACACCTTTTATTGCCCACTGTTTACAGCAGTGGTGAGTAAATTTGCTTGAAAAGTGCCTGACCCCTCATTCTGACACGCTCAAATCATTTTCATAATAGTACTATTTTTCCTTGGAGGTGTCATGCATTTCTTACAATCAACATTGGCATTTTCATAAGCTAATTGCTGAATTAAAATGTTGATCTGTCGTCTCACTGCTTGAGTGAGCCCCTGCATACATTTACTAAAAGCTCCCTCAGGGTTCCCTTTTGCTGGTAAAGCCCACCAAGCTGTCCTTCCACAAAGTCTAATTTGCTCATATGCCTGTTGCACATAGTTTAGCTGATTTTGCACATCAATATACTGTCCCAGTCCTGCCAGCATTTCATAAGTTATTTGAGCATTCAGCCCATGGTTTGCAGGGGCTTGCTCCTCACATTTCTCCAAAAATTCTCCCTTCCATAGTAAATAATCTACTCCATCCAGAGTTGCACGAGCCGGAGAATACCAATCATAAGGATCTAAAAATGCTTCAGAAATACTATTCATAATTTCTCCTGTAAAAGGAGCCGTTGGACCATTTTGAACTACGCTTTCACGAAAGGCCTTTATCATTTTAAAGTCAAATTTTTCATGGTGTCTTATTATCTGATTCGGGAGCTGTGGGTCAACTACCTGTATGATAGAAAAAGCAAGTCTTTCTTCTACCGTCATGTCCTTCAATCCTTCTCTGATGGCTTTTTGCATAGGTGATTCTATTAACGGTGAATTAAACATTTCAGGATTAGGACATGGAGGTGGAGGGGGCCATGAAGGCATTCCTCCAATTTTTCTTTTTGCTCTTCTTTAGGAGGGGAGGGTGCAAGGGGAGGAGATTTATCCTCCTTGGCCTCCCTTAAAGGCTCTAGCAAATGAAATACCGTGTTCCACAAGGAGAAACACTTTGGAGGCAAGTTTTTCCCTTGCTGAGCTTTTTTCAAGTGCTGACCAACTTTTTCCCAACATTCAAGATCTAATGTACCTTCTTCAGGAAACCAAGAGTTATGTTCTATAATAACATGCAAAAACTGTAAAAGAATACCTTCTGAAACTTTAATACCTTAACATACGGACCAAAAGCCAACAATAAAGTTTCCCTCTTTTTGACAAATTCTCCCCCATTAGCCTGGCTAAGAAGAAACACGTACCCACCCTACTTACAGATAGCAATTTCTGCAGCTGACCATGGGCTTTGCGTGTGGTGAATATCTCCCCACCTATACGGTGTCCCCAACTATTCGGTGTCTCCCTGGCTCCCTATTTGCTGTTGCCACCTATCTGGTGAATCTTTGTTTTTTCGCTCTAGGCAAAGTCTTCTCTTCCAGATGTCCCGTGTTGAGTTGCCAGATGTGAATATTCCCCACGTCCCACATGGTTCAGGGTTCAGGATCTGGAGGAGGGGCCACACACAAATGAAAGAGATGAGACAAGTAATGATAATTTGGAAATATTGGGGACCAGGTGGGCAAGCAGAGAAAGGACTGCCACCGGTGCCCAGGCCTCACCAGCTTTTTATTCAATACTAGAAGGCCCATGCACAAAAATGTGTGCACTGGCAGGGGAGGGTGGTCCCTCAGCCCAACCTATGCCCTCTCACAGTCTGGGACCCCCTCGGGAGATAACCACCTTCTGGCTTAAGGCTGCTCCCCCAGTGGCAGATGTCACGCCCAATCCCTCAGTGTCTGCCCATCTCCCCCGGTCGCAGATGGCAGGCCCGGATCCTGCAGTGGGGCGAGCGGCTGCTCAGATCGTGCTGCTGCCTGCCCCGCCAACCCCGCCCAAGACACTGCAAACCCGGATCCCATGCTGGGGCGAGCGGCCATTCAGATCGTGCTGCCACCCACCCCACCCACCCCGCCCAAGACACGGCAGGCCGGGATTCTGTGCTGGGGCGGCGCAGCGGGATCTGCCTGCAGTATGCAAGTTGGCCGCCATCTTTATTGGCGGTTAATTTGCATAACGAGCTGATTAGCCAATGGGAGGCATAGCAAAGGTACGGTCAATTACCCTTTTTGTCTTTTTGTCTTTTATTAGATAGGATTTGAATTTCAATATCAAATGGTCATATCCCATGTAGCCACTGCTCCTGCTACACATCTGGCTCTTAGGCAGGTAATTGCGGTAACAGACAGACTATCTTAAAGGTCAGGAAATATTAGAAGGATTTACTCTGAGACTATTTGATCAAGAAATAACTTGAGCCCTCATTGTCTGGACTAGGCAATCGGTGCATAACTCTGGCCCTTGCCATGGGTTTAAGGTTCACCAGCATCCCGGGATCCTTGTTTGCACTTCTCTGATAGTGGAGACAATGGGTGGCTTCCTGCAGACAGAGCAGGAGAAAGGGTCAGCACAGGTGGTCAAGGTTTTCTCTCCAGAGGATGCACTTGCTGGGTAAAGGGTCACACAGGCAACTCTCCTATAAACTCTGATAGTGCTTTTGTGGTCCCAATGCCACGGTTTGTTAAGTGAACAAGACGCTGAACTTGGCAGAAGCACCAGGCAGAGCTGGGCAATGGTTTCTTTTCCACACACCATCTCAGGTCCGTTGGTAGTCACTGCAGGGTTGGCCTCAGGGTCTCATCCTGGCTGAGTATATGGTATTTGAGTGGCCATGTCTGCTGCTGATATGGGGGAGGAGAGGGGCAACACATGTGCTAGTGTTTGCAGTTGTTGGTGTAAGAGGACATGGCTCCGCAGGACATGACGGAACCCAACCAGGGGAGCAACTGAGGTGCATCAGTGAGCAAGTGAAGGCACCTTAGGGTCTCCTACAATAATCCCTGTGCTTTCATCAGCTCAGCTGCCAGGAAGCACAAAGACAGTTACAACACAGACTGACAGCTAGTGGGACGACAATGTCATCGCCACTGAAGACCTGCAGGAGATCCCCACCATCTCTATGTGGGCTTAGCCCTCCTAGGTGTCCTCATGGGTCCCAGGGCAGTCTCTCAAGTTTCCTTAGTTACAGGTCCTCAGCCTGAACTCCTTTGCACCCCAAATGTCACCAGTAAACACTTAGCAATGTTGTCAAAAGGAACCTGGTTCAGAGAGAAGTGCACAGTCTCTCCTGGCTGATGCTGAGGGGCAGGGGAAGAGGGAAGCATAGAGCTTGATTCTGGTTGAAGGTCACAGAGATACACAGAGGTAGCTAAGGGGGATGCGCACACATCCAGCCTCCACAGAGCCAGTCCTGTCCTTGCAGGGATTCTGACATCAGCCTAGACACAGAGATCTGAGGCGGGCAGGTAAGGAGGAGGTTGGGGGTGGCACTCTGAAGAGCTCACAGTGAAGGTGTGGACATGAGAGAGACACAGACTAGGAGCAAAGAATTCCACCAGTTCCAGGGATTGCTGGACATGAGGGCTATCTGGTCACCCAGTGGAAGAGTGTGTCTGGACCTGGCCCTACAGGGGAGGGGCATTTAGGAAAGGCATTCTAAATGGATATAGCAATCAGGGCAGAAGGGAAGAAAGCAAGAACATCTGAAGTTGCAGACAAGGGCCCCACCACTCACCTGGCCCCCATGTTGGCTCTCTGAGTTTGCTAGCCCTGTCTTAGAGACCCCAGCAGAGGGCAGCATGAAGCCACTGCTCCTGCTACCCAGCTAAACCCAGTTATTCAAGAAAGGAAGCTGTGCCCAGAGCCATATTCCAAAATAAGTCTCGCAACTTCTCTCTTGGTTCCAGCTTGGAGCTGAGTCAAGATCCAGAGAGGTTTCTTTGTTCACTTATTCATTCAACAGTTATGGAGAGTGAGGTGGTCCCCAGCCCTATCATGGGCCCTGGACTTCATTGTATGACTCAGGTGATTATACTAATCACAGTAACACCAAGAAGGAATGCTTGCCAGTCAATCAGGGCCAGTGCGCTTCTGGCTGCCTTATTTGTGCCAGTCCATTTATTCCTCACAGCCCTGTGAGGGGGGCACTATTTATATCCCATGTTTACCAAGAAGGGAACCAACGTCCAGAGTGTGTGTGACTTGCTCAGGACCTCAGCTGCATGGGGTGTGAACACAGGCAGTCTGGCTCCAGCGTCCTCTTTTTATTTTTTAAGAAATATTTTTATTGACTTCAGAGAGGAAGGGAGAAGGAGAGAGAGATAGAAACATCAATGATGAGAGAGAATCAGTGATTGGCTGCCTCCTACACAACCCTCACAGGGGATCAAGCCTGCAACCCAGGCATGTGGCCTTGATGGAATCGAACCTGAGACTTCTGTCTGCAGGCCGACAATCTATGCACTGAGCCAAACCTCCAGGCCTCCATTGTCCTCTTAATGACTTTGCTACACTGACAAAATCCAACAAGTAAATGGTCAGGATGATTTCAGATGTCCACAACTGCCAATAAGAAAATAAACCTGGGTGTTGTAATGGGGACTGGGGTTGGAGTAGCCTTACATTCAATGGTCAGATAAAGGCTTTGAAGGGGAGGACAATGGTGACAATAAGAGCCAGGACCTGCAGGAGGGGGATCATGTTATCACCCACACAATCTCTGTTGAGCCCATGGGTCCTGGTGCTCAGTTCAAGGCCACTTGTGGGCACTTTGTCCATGACCAAGCATGTGTGTACCTCACCCAGATTCCCTGACAACACCCCAGGCCAATGCTCCTCAGTGAGGGGTATGTAAGTAAGGTACCTGGATATTGGCTGGGGGTGGAGAGTGGGGAGGTAGGGGCTGAGACTCCTAACAGCAGGATGCTGGGAATTTCAAGCACTGGGTCTCCTGGTTTCTATACAGAAACTCACACACTCACACATGCACAAAGACCCCAAATTCATGTGCACACAATTCCCCACTCAGGGTTCACCTGCACAGTGTTTTACCTTCTCCGACACTCGGCAGAGATGTTCCAGACCCAGGCCCATTGCCTGAAGCGAGGAGGAAGTCAGACCCTGGAAATGCAGAGGGGAGGATTTGGGTCAGCAGTTGTGTTTTACTAGTGGGAAATGAGCAGTTGAAGGAGATTATGTGGCATCAGACACTGTGGAGTTAAGCAGGACCCCCTTCACCTTGTGAAGGGCTACACGGATGGAGAAGCCCTGGCCCCCTGGTTTCTGGGTCTCCCTGTGAAGGTAAAAGGCAGGCAGAGAGCTGCTAGGATGGTGTTATTTCCTTGAGCAGTGGTTTCCAAAACTGGCCAAACATCTGGATCGCCTAGGGACTTCACCACAGTGAAGTACTGAGCTTTTGATGCACTGGGTCCAGAGCAGAACCAACTTCACCCTATGACTTTGGCAAGCCTTCCAGGTAGCTCTGCTGGCACTACACTGAAGAGCCACATGAGGTGGTTAAGCATCCATCTTATATAAAAACTGCTGTTTGAAATTTTAACCCTGCTATTTTGCTCCTGCAAATGCTTGCTTGCTTAAATAATAGGGAAAATAAGACTACTCCCATTCCAGAGAGGCCATAAACCTTCCCCAGATGAAGTTATCAGTGCTGGCACCAGGCCAGGTCTTTGATTGAGGTCTTAAAGCCCCAGCACTTAGGGTTCTTTAAGAACTTGCAAAGGGGACCAGGAAAACCCTTATTTGGGAGACAATGAACAGGAAAAAGTATAAGTAGAGTGAGTTTCCTCCTTGTTGGGGGGCTCAGAATTTGAAAGACACATTTTTCTCCGGGCGTGTGCATAATCATAATTAAGATGTAACTCCCTTTCTCTAAGCGTTGCATGGTTTTTCTCCTGTCTTCTGTAACATTAATGGTTCCCTGACTGAGAAGAAGGCCAAACATGCTGACCTTTTGGCCTCTGGTGAGTGGACCGTGTTTGGGGCCCGGGGGAGCCAGATAGGCCTCTGGGAGGCGCCACTCTGGTGATTTAGCAGAATTGAACTGGGGGACTCTAGGCACTCCCGGACCTCAGTCTTGGACCCAGCCAGCATCTGGAGAGAGTGGACAGACACTTCTGGACCTGTCAACAAAAACTGTAAGGTAGGTGCCCCTATCAGTCAGGCCCACTCCGAGTGAGTGGAAGGGGGAGCTTGATCAACTCCCCAGAGGTCATGTGACTTCCTCAGGCAAATTAATCAGGAATCAGGTGGACTGTTTCAACTCTGAGTAAATATCTGGTAGAAGTCAAAAACTCTGACTGTCTGGTATATAAATGTAAGTGTGACAGTCTGTGTGTAGTGAAAGCTACTTTGTGCCGTCTGGCTGTACACATAAGAGTATTTGTTATCTCTTTCTGTTGTTTAATTTGTTTAAAGATAGGGCAAACCCCACTTTAGGGGGAAGCCTCATTGTGTATGGTGAGGCTGTCCCTAGCAACTGCTAGGAATTCTTTTCTCAAGGTTGTTCTTGCTCTCTATCATGGAGGTAATTAGCCCACTTAGCTACTGGAATTTCTGTCTATGTTTGTGTTGGGGGCCAGATGTAAGCTGGCAAGGTCCTTGCACCTGAAGGGGCTAGCAAGGCTGGGACCCTTACCCACACAATTTTCCCAGACTTGTTTGGATGGCGGTTATCAGTAGAATAAGAGCAACCTTTATAGAATGAGAACAGCCTTTCATGGCTTACCAAGAAGTCTGTAACTATTTACTGAGATATGCTGTACTGAGAACTTGTCCTTCTGTTCTGTCTCTCCCTTAGAGATTAAGAGGAACAAAGAATACATTCCTCTTGACAGACCTCCTATTCAGTGTGTTGTGTATAAATAGGATTGTATAGCTAATAAACTCGCTTCAGTTCCTCGAGAACTGGAGTCCTCCCGATCCTGCTTTCCTGTCTTTCTTTCTTTTCTCAATTCCCACCTCCCTACCTCAGCCCGGCTCAACCTGTCAGGCTGGCCCTGACAAACTGGCGCCGGAGACCAGGGACTGAGGACTTGGGAAGCAGAGGGTGAGGAACTCCGTTGGGCTTGGAAAGACGATGGTGAGGAACTCCTCTGGATAAAGAGTGCACTCCTTAAGGTAAAGGAGGAGCAATTTGTTGATAGTTGGGAGTAAAGCATGGGACAGTTAGAATCTACAGAAAATGCCCTTTATGGCCAAATCTTAAAGTCTATGCTCAACAGTAAAGGAACTAAGGTTAATGACAAGCAAGTAGAAATTTTTTAAAAATTCATTCAGGAGGTCTGCCCTTGGTTTCCTGAGGAAGGAACCGTTAACTTAGAAACGTGGCAGAAAGTTGGAGAACAAATGCGCAATCATTATAAAGCCCTTGGGCCAAGTAAGACCCCGGTTGATGCATTTTCCTTATGGAATTT